>NW_009954222.1:7456864-7482315 GCF_000747805.2 Chaetura pelagica | reverse complement strand
ATTCCTGCTTTCAAGTAGATGTGAGAATAAGCAAGATTTTGCTGCCTTGTGTCCACATTGAACCTTCTCTAAGAAGGCATGTACAGTTTCAAAATACGGTTAAGTGTGTGCTTTTCTCATCTTAGGTGAAGAACATTTGCTGACTATCAGTGTTTCTTGTCATATCCATGGCACTAAAAAGCCAATATAGAAATTTCTGTCTTTCAGGATCTTTGAAACATAACAACACATTTATTAAATGATGGTCTCGGAAAAGAAAGATGAGAGCCTTCCCAGTGATAAAGACCATGTGCATGAGCTGGTTGGACAAATAAAGAAGAACCAGCACACTGTTTCCTACTGTAACCTTCCATTTCTACTGCACTTCAGTCAGACACATTGTAGTGAGTCTAGAACAACTCTAAGTCACCAGCTCTCTGCCCACTGACTTTCCACTGGGACAACTGTATGTGGATAGGCAGATTTTCATTCAGCACCATGAACAGAACTGTTGCCTTTTTCTTATTATTCATTTTTTTGTTTCTCACTTGCCTTTGTCTAATTGTGAGATAATTGAAAAAGCTGCAGAGCATTGGCTAATAAAACTACTAAATATCTAAGACTGATAAAATTTAAGCTTTAAATTGTTTCCTATTTGTATGGGTTTGATGCAGTTTTGGTAGTGGTGGAGGGGCACCAGGAGTGGTTCCTGTAGGAAGTTTCTGAAAGCTCCCTACTGCCACCCCCACCCCTGGCTCAAAAAAAGTCCCATCAGAGGCAAAGACCACAGGACAGAGGAGCATGGGACATGAGAGCAATGCTGGAGCAAAGAGTAGTACAAAACTGGAGCAGAGATTCCCAAGGTCAGTGAGGAAGAAGAGGGAGGAGGTGTCTGAGCAGAGGTTCCCCCCTCCAACCTGTGGTAAGACGGCAGGCTGCTGTCCTGCAACCCAGGGAGGAACATAGTGGAGCAGATGTGGACCTGCAGCAATGGAGGACCGCACACCAGGGCAGGTGACTGTTCCCAAAGCAACCGCTGACACTATGGGAAGCCTGCACAGGAGCAGCCTGTGTCTGATGGACTGCATCTCATGAGAGGATTGTGAAGGACTCTCTCCCATGGGAGGAGCCCTGCAGTGAAGCAGCAGAAGACTGTGAGGAATCCTTCTCCCTGAGGAAGAAGAAACAGCAGAAAGCAGCATGTGACAAACTGACTTGGAACCCCATTCACTATCCCCCTTTGCTGCTTGGTGGAAGAAGGTAGAGAAATTTGGAACAAATTAATTTGGGCCCAGGAAGAAGGGAAGGGGTATTTAAGCTCTGTTTTGTTTTGTTGTTGTTTGGTTTTTTTGGTCTTTGTCCTGGTTATATCTGATTATTGATAAATTAAATTATTATTTTTTTTCCCTAAGTTGAGCCTGTTTTGCCTCTGACGATAACTGGGATGGAACCCTCCTTGTCCTTGAGTTGACCCACGAGCTTTTATTTGGACTTTCTCCTCCCAGTCCCACTGTGGGAGAACGGGTGAGAGAAGCCTAGTGGTTCCTTGTCGGCTAAGGGGCCACGTGGATCTCTGTTGTCAGTTAGGCCCAAACTGCAACATTCTTTCTTTATTGTTGTTAGGGTTGGTATCTTCAAAAAAATATGGCCTAGAAAAATCAGCATTCTTTTTTACCTTCAAGGAGGAATCATATTTCAGGTTTTGTTTTTTGGGAGAGAAAGAAAGAGTAGATTTGCAAGTGAGACACCAATAAAGGCTTTAAAACCACATAAATGCCACCCTCTACATCAGTGACAATCCAGAGTGTGTGGAGGTCCACTTGGGGATGGATGAGAAGTCAACTGAGAGTTTATGGGTCATGGTAATGGGCGGGCAGGGACAGAGGACATTCCAGTGCGGCCTGCTACAGTGGATTCAGCTCTCTATACAGAGATGGGAGTTATCTCACAGTCACAAGCCCTCATCCTCATGGTGGACTTCAACCACCCTGATATCTGTTGGGGGAAAAAAAACAACCAAGAGGGTATAAGTAATCTAGGAGGTTCCTGGAATGTGTTGATGATAACCTCCTTCTTCAAGTGACAGAGAAGCCAAGAAAGAGAGGTGCTATGCTGGACCTTGTTCTCACAAACAATGAAAAATATGAGGCTGAAGGGCAACCATGGCTGCAGTGACCATGAAATAGTGGAATTCAAGATCCTTAGGGCAGCAAGGAGGGAGCACAGCAAGCTGAAGCTGGACTTCATGAGAGGAGACTTCAGCCTCTTCATGGTCCTGCCTGGTAGAGCACCATGGGATTAAACCCTGAAGGGAAGAAGGACTCAAGAAAGCTGATTAATTTTCAAGAATCATCTCCTTCAAGCTGAAGAGTGATGCATCCCAACAAAGGGGAAGCCAGGCAAAAGCACCAGGAGGCCTGCAGGCATAAACAAGGAACTCCTGGACAAATTCAGACATAAAAAGGAAACCCACAGAGGGTGGAAACAAGGACACGTAGACTACAGAGAAATACAGAGAAATTGTCTGAGCAGGTGAGGATCAGGTTAGCAAAGTTAAAGCTCATACAGAATTAAATCTGCCCAGGAACAACAAGGACAAAAACCAAAAGCTTCTATAATGTGCTGGTGATAAATGGAAGACTAGGGAAAATGTGAGCCCTCTTCTGAAGGAAACGGGAGACTTGATTACCCAGAATTATAGAAAAGGCTGAGGTACTCAAAGACTTTTTTACCTCAGACTTCACCAGCAAGTGCTCAAGCTGCACTGCCCAAGTCACAGAAGGCAAACGTAAGGACTGGGAGAATGAAGAACATCCACACTAGGTCTGGATCAGGTTTGAGATCATCTAAGGAACCTGAAAGAGCACAAGTCCATAGGACCCGATGAGATGCATCTGCAGATATACTGAGGGAATTGTCAGATGAAGTTGCTAGACCACTATTCATATTTGAGAAATACTGGAAGTCCAGTGACTGAAAAAGGGAAAATTAAGACCCATTTTTACAAAAGGAAAAAAAAAAAGATCTGGAGAACTACAGGCCAGTCAGTCTTACCCCTCTGCCCCGCAAATAATGGAGCAGATTTTACCAAACTACGCTGAGGCACCCAGAAAGTAAGGAGGTGACTAGTAACAGCCAACATGGTTTCATTGAGGTCAAATTGTCCAAGACAAATTTGGTGATTTTCTATGACGGGGATACAGCATTGGCGGGTAAGGGAAGAACAATGTCCAGGTACATTTCATCTACCTGGACTTGTGCAAAGTGTTTGGCACTGTTCTGCATGACAACCTTTTCTATAAATTGGGAACACAGGGACTTGAAGGATGGACCATATGGTGAATAAGTGGGATTGAGTGTGTTGATGACACCAAGCTGTGTTGTACGGTCAACATGCTGGAGTGAAGAGATACCATTCAGAGGGACTTGGACCAGCTTGCAGAGATGGTCCATGCAAACTGCATGAAGTTTGACAAGGCCAAATATAAAGTCTGATACATGGGTCAGGTCAATCTCATGCAGAAATACTGGTGACAGAGAATGGATTGAGAGCAGTCCTGAGGAAAGTGACCTGGAGGTACTGTTTGATGAGAAGCTCAACATGAGCTGGCAATGTCACCTTACAGCCCAGAAAGCCAACCATGTCCTGGGCTGAATAAAAAGAATCATGACCACCGGTAGGGGGGATTCTGCCCCTCTACTCTGCACTCATGAGACCCCCACCTGGAGTACTGAGTCCAGTTCTGGAGCCTCCAACCTAAGAAGGACAGGGAGCTCCTTCTTCCTGAAGACAGGCTGAGAGAGTTGGGGTTGTTCAGCTTAGAGAAGACAAGACTCTGGGGAGACCTTGTAGCAGCCTTCCAGCACATAAACAAGGCCCGCAGGACAGCTGGAGAAGGACTTTTTACAAGGGCATGTAGTGATAAGTTGAGGGGTAATTGTTTTAAGCTGAAGGAGGGTAGATTTAGGTTAGATATTAGGAAGAAATTCTTCACTGGGTGAAGAGGGTGGTGAGACACTAGAAGAGGTTGCCCAGAGAAGTTGCAAAGACCCCCTCCCTGAAGGTATTCAAGGCCAGGCTTGATGGGATTTTGGGCAACCTGATCTAGTGGAAAAATATCCCTGTCTGTGCCAGGGGAGTTTGAACTGGGTGATCTTTAAAGTCCTTTCCAGCCTAAAACAATGTATGGTTCTATAACTCTATGATGAAATTCCAAGATAGATTCTGGCTGGAATAAACAGTCTCATTTTAATAAATATTCATACAGATCCTGAAAGTCATACTGGATACAACACCATTGACAAGCTCTTGCACTTCTGCTCTGTACTGGCAGAAGAGAAAGGGGTTTTTTCCTCCCAGATTTCTTTAAAACTACAGTTATTTTCACAAGATTTTTTTGTTATTGTTGAGACACAGGCATTTAGCCTCTCAGTTGCTTTGAGAATGTATACAATTATTCAATTTATGAATATCCCTTGTTTTTGCATTATGAAATTAGAAGCAAATTCTTACAGACAGGGGAATACAGCGATTTCAAGTCTGTAAGAATAGGCCTTAGTCAGCTCTGAGAACTTCAGAAAATCCACAATTTTGTCTACTTTGTCTAGGCACTTGAAGTACTTCTTTGCTTTAGACAATTGATATTGGGTCTTAAGTGTTTAAACTAAAATAGTATAAAATTTTCATGTAACAAATATATAATTAATTTTATCTTTTTTTTACTAATTACTTCATATTTGATTTAAATTATGCAACAAGAAGAAATATTCAATAAAGCTGTGAAGCTTATAGTGTTTTCCTATTCTCTCTCTTTCTTTTTTCTTTCATTTTTGCTCCCCACAAGTTTTGCAATTGCCTTAAATTTTTTTTTTTTTTCAATACAACCTATAAATGCTATAGGAAGAAAGGATACTACTGACTTTTTTAATCTCCTGTTAAATCTGATGAAGTCAAGTGCCCCCTGATGAGTTTAAGTGCCATGAGACCTTGATCACTGGCACTTTCTGTAATTTAGCATGCAATGAAGCATAAATGCAAATGCTTCCCTTCTACCATTCATTTAGGTGATCATAAAAATCTTGCTTGAAGCTGTACTAAAGACTTCTGATACCTTGAGAAAGTGCACGACATAACATGGAACTAATTTCCATAAAATATTCGCCCAGAATATTACCAGTCCAAAAGGCTATCTATTACCTAAAAGGAAATTTATACCATCAAAATATGTTTTCAAATATACGTTTCCTAACTCAAAAGAAGGGAAGCATCAATTAATTTCAGAAGAGAATTAGTTTTACAATGCTATATTCAGTCCTAACAGAAGTGTTAGTACCAGTGACAACTCCTTTCCTGAACATGGGTTTATTGAGTGTATATGCCCCTTTCAGTTATACATTGGTGTCTTGGGTCATTTGTAATGTTCTAAGATATCTTAATGTTTAAATATTCATATACATAATTTATAAATATATCTTCCCCATATACACTTTTCATCATTGCATCCCTTCCTCAGCCTTTACTTCCTAAGAGTCATTTGATTTATGGTACAATAATATGTCACCTGTTACATTTATTTTAGTGACTTTGGCCCAATATTACCCTTTGTTTTACATTACATTTGAATCTTCTGGTAATCTGTGGATGAAAGTGGATTCAGAGGCAAGCTTTTATTAATTTAAAAGACGTTTGTTTTCTGTTAGAAAGTAGTTTTCTCAAAACTACCTTTGTCCTCAGTTGAACACAATAGGATAATTCTATTTGTGTTTTCATTAATATTTTGGTTTGAAGTATTAATGAAGTTTTGAAGTATACCCTGATTCTTTTCACTTAATTCTTTTTTGTTCAGTCTTCAGAGTGGTTTTTCCAGGTATGAACTGGATTAATTTTAGAGGAACTTAACAAACAGTTCCATTTGCAAAGTTCTCCAAGTATGCTTCAATGTCTAATTAAAACATTACATTCTGAGTTGGTGTGTAGGGTGCATCACTACTAATGTCTCCAGAGAGTGCCTAGAAGGCTGAGAGTAACAGTTACCATCCAGGGTTTCTGCAGCATGTTGAAAAGGTACCCAAGCGAAAGAAAGGCGCTACATTTTTTGTTTTGGGGTGCTTATGACTTTTTTTCATCTTTGGATATTGCATGTGGGACTGTGGAATCACCTTGGATTTAGAGAGCAGTGGTGTCTAGGAGGACAGCATCCAGGACGTGAAACCACCTCCCATCCTGAGTTTAACTAACGAAATATAGACAGACATAACAGACAGGGCTAGTGATAGAGATAGCAGAAAGATAGAAAAATCTAACAATGGAGATGGAGGTGAAGGTAGAGACAGGTGGTTACTTTCTACTCAGTGGAGTTCTCAGTAGGTGAACACCTAATGCTTTGTGAAACCTTTGTATTAGACAAATTTAGAGTATTTTCTTAATGGAGATGGCAAAACTGCATTATGAAGTAGATTCAAACACTGACATACAAGCACTACAGACAGTTCTTGTCATGTTTTACCTGCTAGTCATTGGTGCACATCCCACTAACCAGCAAAAACCTGTCCCTGGAAACCTGAAATATACAAAAAAAGAGGCCAGCTTGGCTTGCAATAACAGAACAGCATATTGTGTCCTCCCAGAGACTCAAGGACTAGCAAGTTTCTTTCTTCCTGTGCTACAGATATCCCTAATGATCAGGGGACTGCAAAATTATTGTTCTGCCATCTCATGCTTGTATTGCTGTGAGCAAGAGGAGGAGTATATACAATCCTACAGGGCCTTCCCTAAGCACCTCAGTGTTAAGCTGCTGTTTTGGAGAGAAGAAAGAAGAGAGGGAGACCATGAAAGCTATGATGGAGAGGTAACTTCAGGATACTCAGAAAGGCTGATCTACAAGTTGCCAGGCAGAAATCCTCTGTTTGCCCAGAACCACTAATCCATGTTCCTGGGCAGTCATTTCCTGGAGTCTGTCCAATGCTCCAACCTCTTCTTTGTAAACATTATCAAGTTTCCACTTTCTGAACTACAGTCATTTCTCACACAATTCTTATAAATTCTCCTTCTCTTTCCATCCTGTGCCTTAATAACTATTTGCAAAGAAAACAAGCAGGTAATTTCCTTCTTCTCTCCCCCTCATACCTCAAAACTAACAAAACACCCACCTTGGAATCTTTGACATCTACATTTGTTTTACTGTACTTTGGACAAGGCCTGAAAAAGCAGTAGATGTGCTTCAGAAGGAAGGAAATTACAGTAAAAAATATCAGTCAAAACCTTCAATTAATACACAGAAAAAGTCAATAGAATATAAAGAACATTCTAACGATTTCACAATATTTTAAAAGTATTTTCTCGTGGCAAATTTTAGAAAACTATTTTCTTCTCAACATCTTCTGTGGTCTTTTAGATGTCTACCATATGTCCCTCAGGCATTTATTTCCCAGGTTGAAGGATTGTAATCAGTGTGTGATCAGTAAACCATTCCATATTTTCAGTAGTTCATATTACTCATCTTTATTGTTTTTACTGTTCTGTTTTTATTGTAAGACACAGCGAACAGTGAGTGTATGCAGTACTGTAATAACTTATTTGATGTAGCACCTTGAGCTGCTAAAGTAATTTTTACCCCCTTTGAAAATGAATTTTATCTGCTCTTTTGTTTCAGAAAGTATTACAACGGTATAATTTTGGTCAAAAGTTTTCAGAATTACATTTAGGTTTGGTTATCTATGACCCTATTTTACCTTTCCTTTTTTTTTCCCATTTTACCTTACCTTTTGAAATATTTTTAAAAGATTTTTGTCTTGGAGTCTACCAGTTGCAGTTTGAAAAGCACAGTGCATGATATCTATTGGCTGTCCAAATACTTAAAATACTTAAAAAAATTTCTGAGACATTAGTACCTGCAATAAAATATATATCCAAAATGGCCCTGGAAAAGTCTCAGGCTCCTGGAGTCAGCAGTCAATAGGATATGGGTGTAGGAATGCAAGGATACAGGAACACATGGGTTGGGATCAAAGGCAGATGAACAGATGGAATCCTCTGGCTGTGGACAAAGATCTTGACCATTGTGATTCTTCAAATGTATAGTGAGTATGATGTGTATGAGATGGAATACTTTGGTTTAATATATTTTCCTGTCACATCCACTCCTCTTCAAAGGAGGGTTGCAGGTGTGACTCTCTTACTTCATTCCGGTTCCAGAGAATAAGATTTTTCAGTTGGTTTTTTTTTTTTCAGAACCAAGCAGTGGCCTTGGTTCTGCATACCATGCTCTATCTGTAACAATAAACACAGAGCGTTATCAGCCCTAGAAGTAGACACTGACTGAAAAACATGCTATTAGTTTCAGCAACTGCAGCTGCTTAGAAAGGACTTTACTGAAAAATAAAATCACTAGAAAGAAAAATTGATTTTATCCTGGCTCAAACCTAGACACATAGATTTTTCAGAACAGTAATATATGAAGGTTCTCAATATTGATTAGTCTTACAGATAGTTTGAAAAACATTAAATAAATAATGAAAAAATAATACAGGGAAACATAAAAAAGAAATCTATTTTTAAATATGCTGAACTAATATTATTTTTTCATCTTTTTATAGTTTACCTAGATTAAGATGCTTTTATTTTATGGTTGCCAAATGCATTCAGAAACAGTTTAACAATGTCCTTTAAAATAGCTGATATTTTAAAATATTTTAGTACTAATTTTGACTTTCATTTGATAGCCTGAAGTGACTTTGTGAAGTTTAACATTTTATCAGCCAAGTTTGTGATAAAATATCCACTAACAATAATAGATCTGTAAAATAATTTGAGATTCTGAATGCCATGTAAACTTAAAAAGAACAGACAGATTATTATCTAAGTAAATACATGAGAGGTAAACACTGTAATTTTGATGTAATTTATCACAGATTTGAGACATACAGACATTGATAAACAATTATGTTTTCTTAACTGCAGCCTCATAAGTTTTGGTTTGGTTTAGTTTTTGTTTGGTTTGTTTTGGTTGTGCTTTTTTGTTTTTGTTTTGTTTTGTTTTGTTTTGTTTTTTATTTGCCTAAATGTTATATGACCTGTTTATGGTACAGTGATAATTTTCTTCTCCTTGCCATTACATCTATAATTCTGGACAAAACCAAATATAATGAAAATGTGGTTACCTGAATTAAGGAATTTAACCCTATAGAATAGGGATAGTGATGCTAACAGTCATCTCTTCTACTGAAATTCCATGGAACTCAAGGAACAGAAGCTCACACAACTCTTTACAGCAATGAATTCTTCATAATCTTAGAAGTACAGACTGCCAGTAGTAACTAGAATGCCTATGTAGGAAATAATTTTAACTATAAAATTACTTTCCTGAAGATCTCCTGAAATATGTAAAATGTCTCGTGTATAAGAATGGAAAGCAATAATGTTTCTAAATGGAAGAGATTAAGATTGTGTTTTCTGCAGATGAGATAATGTTTGTCAATGAAATCCTTGCTATGGCAATGTGATAGAGATACTACAGTAAATGTATCATTTCAAGATTAAATTTATGCAATCTATTGTATTATTTTGATTGGGAAAGTCTTCAAAGATGTTTATGTTGACTTTCTCATCTTCTCACACAGAATTGAAACACTTAATTATGTGAAATATTTTTAGGGCGTTCTTGCAGCAGCAAAAAATAAAATTGCAGACTAAAACATCAGTAGTTATTGCAAAACCTCTAACAAGCTGGTGGTTTTGTTTGTTTGGGGTTTTTTTTGTTGTTGTTTGTTTGCTCTGATTTGGTTTTTTGCTTTGTTTTGTTTTAGTTTTGGTAGTTTGGTTTTGATTTGTTGGTTTTGGTTTTTTTTCTCTTGCCATTGAAAAATGGGAAGCTTAATTCACACAAGAAATTTTTTCCCACACCCATCTAGACCAGTGATCTCCAAAGTGGGGGGCAGGTAAAGGTGCACAGCATGCAGTTTAGGAAGAAAATATTAGAACTTTAGTGTTTATATAATTTATACATAAATTTACATATATTTGAAGGCATGCAGTTAAAAAGTTTTGACTTACAGGGGTAGATGATCAGAAAGTTTGGAGAGCACTGATCTAGCCTATCACTTGTGTTCTGCAAAACTATTTGATCTATATGATCCCTGCTGGCTCACAAGTTAGAGCTGCTGAATGAGATTCAGAAACATCTGTGCTGACAGCAGCTGCATCATCTGTAAGTTTGTTGAATATATCCAGTACTACAGAACTGCAACGATGGACATCTCTGTACTACAGATTACTCAGATGGTGTTTGCATGTTCAACAGAAGTTGCTACAAAATCTGCATTCACTTGAAGTATCACTCTATGCAGTGCCAGCTGGAGTATATCAAATGCTGGCAGGAATACAGCAAAAGGCTAGATGCCACCACTGTGGCTCAGGTTCACTCTAAAAAACATACAATGGTGATAACTTATTCTTTCACTAGTTATGGAGGGCTTGCAATTTATCATCATCACGCAGCACAGCCCTTTCCATCACAATACATGTCTCATGGGAAGTTATGCTCTATTTTTAAAACATATGACTTATCCAAATAGTTCAGTCTAAACAGTAGGAGAATTCATAATCACAGACTTACTTCATTTGACACAGAGCACCTTAGAGAAATGCTACATTTTTTTTTTAATCCATGTATTCAGAATTTAAATTTGCCAATGGACAAAAACATCAATGCAGCCTAAAATATACTTCCTAATATATGCTTAATATATGAATGCAGAAATTTAAATGATGTTTTAAAAGGTTCTTTCATCACAACAGTATTTGTAATATATTATTTGGCAAATATATAATATATTTAAACATATACAAATTGTTGGTTTGTTATGAACACAGTAAGAAAGACATTTAGACTCAATAGTGTACCACTTTAAATGCAAATTATAACAGTTAACACTATAAGAAAAAGAAAGTAATATAGATAATATTATAACTATTCACATGCTGGGAAACATGAATTTTGCAACACTGACTGAGCCTTCAACCAGAGTGCATCATGCTGTGCAACCCCATCCATGGAAAACTTACCTGACATTTTGGTCTTTTGAGCACTTACAGAATTTTATTTGAAGAAAACAGTTCTGTTCATAAATTCTAGTCCACAGGAGAACTTTATATACTTGTAAGAGAAAGACAAGAACACAAAGAACACACAGGTGGGATAATTACTAGTTCTGAATGGAAGCTGCCTGTACATCTTCTCATTATGGTTGGCTGGCAAAATTTTTACTGCAGACAAGGGATATGCACAACACGACACAGCCAGAGGTGATTACTACAATATTAATATAACTTAGTCACAACATGAATAATTCTCATAAAGAAATACTCTTATAGAGTCTTTATGACTACCTGTTCTTTGTTCAATGTCTAAAACTGTGCAATTAATATTAATGTGAATAACAAGAAATTGCCAGGCAGTGATGAGAGATCAGAAAGGCTTACCAAATCAAAATCCTCTTTGAGATGGGGGTGTAAGTCTTTTCAATACAAACAATTATGTGTTAATTCACTTAAAAAATGTGATGAAAGTGTTACCTCCAAATGTGAGAACTTAACAAAAGAGAACTATCTGAAGACAAGATTTTCCAGAAAATCTATGTCTTAGAAAAAAATGAATTTATTGCATAGAGGTTTAGAAAGCATTATTTTTGTTGACAAAGACAAAACAGAAGAACTGGACTTACTTCATCTCTCATTGCTTCCTTAGGCATTGATTGATGTTCACATCTGCTGGCCTACTTAAAATAACTGTGTTTCTGAAGCTTTGAATACTGCCTAGGCTATAAATTCTTTGCACTATTTTCTTTATCTACTAATAAAACAGTTTGATTTGGAAACTGAAATATAGTGTTTTGATAACTGCATACAAAAATTATTTGGTTTATATTCTGTTGTTACTATTTTCCTTCATTGATTCATTAATGGATAACAGTGATCTTGAATTTCAAGTTATTTATGTTGGTGGAGTTATCTGTGTCTGATCAGAAGCTGGTTTACAGATTCAGAAAATTAATCCAGTTAAAATGCAAAGACTTTCAAGGGGGAAATATCCCCCTTTCTTTCAATACTCAGTTTTCATTTTATATTTTTAAACTATATGTACATAATACATACATATATTTGAAGGTCAAAGCAAAGAAATATGATTTGAAAAGAAGCAAGTTTTATGGAGAATCTGTATGTAGAAAATACCCAGATATGGGACTGGTGGTAAATGCTGAGTGGAGAGTTAGGTAAAATATAATCAGGATAATAGTTAAGAGGAACCTGCTGAAATCTTGTTTTTCTTTTGAATCTGGAAACCATCCTGAAAGGTCTGCTAACAGAATCTAAGTCCCATGTTTTGTATAATAAAATTAGTGAAATATTCCTCAATGAAGAGGGAAGAAAATTGATGGACAGTGAGCATTCAGCTGTCATGACATTTGAATATTTTGTTCCATATTAATCTTAATAAAAATATTTCACCGTAACAGATCAATTTGTTTACACTCAAAAGCCACTGATTTGAAACATAAACTTTATTTGTTGGGGTGTTTGTTTCTTTGTTTGCTTGTTTATGAAGCATTATTAAGTTTGGTGAACTCAAAAAGTTAGAAACCTGAACAGCAGGGATCTCTCCTAACATAAAAGAAAAATTTAGATACTTGCAAAATAGTAAGTTAACCTTGGGTCAGCTTGTTCTTAAGATAATAAATTCTCCATTTAATGTATCGAGAACCTAAGGAAGCTTTAAAACAAAAGCTTCAAAGTTCTGCTTTATCTTATTTGGATATATAGATTTTGCTGTTTATCTGTGCATAATATATTCTTTTGAAAGTGGGTAGGTTGTATGCAATGTTTACTATTATGAAAAAAAAAAGTTATTATTCTTCATTTTCTGCAGTGTTATCTTAGAACTAATTTTACCAGGAAAATCCTCCTCTAATTCTTTCTAAATATTTTTAAATATAATTATATTTACTGTGTTGTACTCTCAAATATTGACAGCCATATGTTTTTGTTTCTCGAAGGTTAGAATTTAGAAAAATTTTCCACTTCTGTAGTGGGTAGATGAATGAACAAAATGTTGCAGTTATGAGTAACACAGCTAACATTTAAAACAGTGCTCACGTCAAATGCAAAGCTAGATACAACTTTCAAAGGATTATATTCTTCTTACTAACATTTTTCCCATAGCAGAAAACCATTTTCTGTAATTATTGCTTTGGCATGTATAATTTTATAAATTTTGTTTTAGTCTTTCTTATTATTCCTAAAGTTAGGAACCAGCTAAATCTATATAATCAAGAAATCAGTGTGATGCTGTATTTCAACATGAAGTTATTTCAGTGATTTAGTGCCTAAAAATTATACAGTCATTTGGTTGTTTTGGTTCAGGAAAAATGAAAAAAGTAATGCTTTGTGAAATTAATATTATGCTTGTTGAATTCTGAATGGAAACTTTAAAATATTTTTTTTTTCTTGATCATTTTAATATTGTTTATAATATCTGGAATTATCTTGGAATGATACAAAATCCTTAACAAGATAGCCTGTCTTTTAAAAAATCATCACAGTATGAAAGCAAAATAAAAAATAAATCCTGGCCTCTGCATGCCACTTCAAATCATAATCTAATGCCAGCATAGCAACGAATATCCTTAAATACCTTGGTGCTTGGGGGGAAATGTTTATTTTAATCAGATCAAACACTAACATTTACTGTTTGTAAAGGTGTGTGTTACATGTTTGTTTTTTGTTGGTTTGTTTTGGGGTTTTTATGTTTGTTTGTTTGTTTTTTCTATGTGTTTAACTACCATTTTTTATACTATCTAATTTTATTTTTTGATGCAAATAGGAAAATAAATGCTAGTTCCTGTTTGTCCCTAGAGAATAAATGAGCTTAGCTATCTTTTATTTCTACTTCAGTGAAATCCACAAAAGGTAGCAAATCACCCCACCTCAGAGCATAATTTGTTGAGGTGCAGCTGGAAATGAGATTACTTCAGGGTAAGTGCATATTTAAATACATAGAAGGTAAGTTATTTCCAGGAGGTGTACATTACAAAAAAGGAAATTAAGAAATAATAATTATAAAAAGGTAATAGTAATCTACAGACAATATAAATAATGGTGCAAAAGTTCAGAATAAATACTTTTTATCATTTTTTTAATCTGATTGCCTCTGAGAGTAAAGCATTCAGTAGTACAATCTTTGTGAAAAGATCAGTTGGTTAAGCTGATGTCATTCAATCAGTACAGTCTAATAATATATCTGAATTGCATTCTACAAATTTTTGTTATCAGGAAACTGAAAGTCCAACACAGAATTTATGGTTCTCAAGAGTTTATTTGGGTTTATTTAAACAATACTTAAATAATGAATTTCTTATCTATTTCAATTATCATAGCACATCTCTGTGAGAAAAAGGATGTCAAAAGAACAACTTAGTATCCAAGAGATCCCACTGCAGATAAGCTGAATTGGATGAAGTACTAACAACTCAAAGACAAATAGATAATGTTCACTACAGCCGACATTGTTATTACATGAATTTCTGGACATGAAGTTGTTAGATGTTAACTTTGTTGTGTAATTGTTTCCTCAGTATTTAATTTTCTTACTAATATTTTATTTATTTTATAAAATATGTGTTCGTTATATTATTAGTGGAAGTAGCTGGTTTCTCCCAAATTATATATAAATAATAAATGTTTAAATAATACATTTTATATCAGTTTTCTTGCCAATCAGTAAAAAGATACAGTATTTCAGGTGTCCTGATTTGAGCCAGGATGAAGCCAATTTTCCTTCTAATGATTTTTTTTTTTTTTTTTCCTTCAGTAAGCTTTCTTTTAACTAGTAGTAGAGTGTTCCAAATAGGACTGATAACAGCTGAATGCTTTTCTAACTGCTGGGTCTTCAAGGTCACACCTTTACTCTGCTAGCTCAGGCACTACAGGGAGATCTATGACCCCCCCCCCCCCCCCCCCCAGAAAGCTGAATTAGACAGCAAAATTGGCCAGAGATATTCCATTTCATACATCTACGTAAGCTCAGAGATTACAGAAGACAACTTCCTTCCTGCTTCTTCTCCCCTTCTCTTCTGTCCATGGCCGGCATCCAGGGAGGACTCTGTCCATCCATCACCATCGACCCTTAGGCTTGAGCTCTCCTGACCCTCATAACTGTGCTCACTATGGCAGCTCCAGGACGTTTCAAGACGGTTCACAGCTAAGGAGAGTGCTGTGGGAGTTGCTGGGAGTGGTGGCAGGCAATCGGGGCTTTGCACACTTGTATTTGTATATAATTGCATATATTTTCTTATATCATTAGTGTTTAATTAAATCTGTGTAGTTTAGTTTTCAATCCAGTAAAGCCTCTCTCTTTTTCTCTCTCTCCTTCCCTACCTGGGTGGGAGGTGGAGGGGATCAAGAGCGTTGTTGTCACCTGGATATGTTCCTGTGTGATGTACTCTAGATGATCCTGCTCTGGCAGGGGGGTTGGACTAGATGATCTTTCGAATTCCCTTCCGACCCCTAAGATTCTGTGATTCTGTGAATATCATATATGAGCATTGGATTTGCTATATGTAAAGACAAAAACTCCACACAAAATCAGTGAAGTATAACAACATAGATGGAAATAATCCCAGTATGTGAAACTAAATAAAAACTTAGGTAAAAAGATCAATGAAGGCTAGGAATTACATGAGTTTTATTTTTAATAACTAAGTGAAATGTCATCTGAGATTTAGAAGTATGACTTTGAGTATCACTTTGCATTTGTCAAAAGTGCTTTTTACCAAGTAGATATTTGCTCAGCTTAGAGTGTCAAGCACAGCTTCTTATTACATTTCTCATATTTTTCCCTTTTGTTATTGTTCATTATGGAAAAGGTGGTTCCTTAACTGCATTTAATACGAGATGACAAAATCTGTCCGCATATTTTTTGTTCTCTGAGATTAAAGTGAAGACTAATGAAATAGATGCTACTGATTTGTACTTAAAACACTTTAGCTTCCTTGATTTAATATTGTGCAACAGACTGATTGATAGATCAAGTGGATAAAATATAAATGTGACACCAAGCTTATGGAGAGAAATTACGGAAAAAAAATAATCAAACTGTAAGTAAGAAAACAAAGGGGATTGCCACTGATTAGTTAGTTAAAACTGGTTAACATTAATAGATCCTGAAGACCAATTAACCATTGGATCAAATTATCAAGGGTAATGATGAGTTTCTTCACTACTATATTCTACACATTGAGAATATGTATTTGTTTTTTAAAAAAAGAAAAGTAACAATTTACACAAAGCACGGGAGCTGAAGTGGAAATTAACTAATTTTTTTCTTATCTTCTATGTTCTACATTGTATAGTAATAAATTATCACCACAAAGTCTTTCACCATTTCAATCTTTGAATCTGTATCACTATTATTCCTTATGGCAGCATTGTTAGATAACAGGTGGTAGGACACAAAACCAAGACTTTATAAAACAGGTTATTAGCAGTGTCAAGTAAGTTAACATCTAGATGGGCTGAGAGCTCATAGATACTTGAGTAAAGCATGGCTAATAGGAATTGCTCAGAGGGAAGATGGGTTTACCATAGAATCCAAATTCTTGCATTGGCTATTCTGTGATTGTGGTTGTCTTAAGGATTAAGTATCTAAAGGAATATTTTCCCCACAACAGATGCAAATATATTTTTCAAAATGGCAAAAAATACAGTAATACATAACCTATTCTGCAATCTTTCTTATTTTTTTCCCTCTTGTCTCTTTTCTTTATCAGTCATCAGAAATAGGGTGATCAGCAGAACTAGGGAAGTGATTGTCCCCCCACACTGGGCACTGGTGAGGCCACAGCTCTAATTCTGTGGCCAGTGTCGGGTCCCTGACAACAAGAATGAAATCAAGGTGCTGGTGCATGTTCGAAGCAATTAAGCTGGTGAAGAGCCTAGAATACAGGTCTCACCAAAAGCATCTGAGGGAACCGCGTTTTTTTAGCCTGGAGAAAAGGAGGTTGAGGGGGTAACTTCTCTCTCCTTACAACTACCTGAAAGGGGGTTGTATTGAGGTGGGTGGTGTTCTCTTCTCCCAAGTTATAAATTATAGAAGAGGAAATGGCTTCAGGTTGATCCAGGGGAGGTTTGCATTGGACATCAGGAAAAATTTCTTTACTGAAAGGGTTGTCAGGCACTGGGACAAGCTGCCTGGGAAGTAGTAGAATCATCATCCCTAGTGTTAGTTCAAAGACATGTAGATGTTTTACTTAGAGACATAATTTAATACTGGACTTGTCAGTGTGCTAGGTTAACAGTTCTACTTAGTGCTCTTAATGGTCTTTTCCAAACTAAATTATTCTATTATTATAACCAATGTTACACTCAGAGTTCCTCAAAATGTTCTTTCTTTGGTGTGTGTGGAGGGTAGTTGCCAATGAAAGCTTCATTTGTGTATGGCTTGACAAGGCATGTCACACCCCCAAGGTATGACTCACAGCTGACTGAAAACGTTTTAACTACCTTGAAAACCACCAAGGAATCAAAGGATATAGAAAGATCCTTTAAAAAATAGACACATAGATTCTGGATGGCAACAGTGAAGTGAAATTAATCTCCTCCGAGTGATGATTCAGTACAGAAACATATTTGAAATGCTGGAAGTCCTTAAATGTATTTACAAGGAAATGAAAAATTGTCTGAAAGCCACAACTCAAAATGATAACATACATCCTTTAGGAATTATTTTTTTTCATATAAGCTATTTGTTGGTTAGGGTTATTCAGTACATAACTAAATACATAATAGCTAGTAATTAAAATGATCTCGAAAAGTGGTTTCGCCCTGAAGTGACATTGTTTCAATTTCAAGATCAATGACATTAGTCATCTATATAATGTTTATAGCAAATGTAATAAGTGAGGTGTTGACTTCTTAGTACTTTGTAGGAGTGCATATATAAAAGACAATTTAATTCCTATTTTTAATACTCCATCTTTCTAAACATCACAGATAAGCAAAAACTCCAAGAGTATTTGCAAAAATAAAAAATCTTTTTGTCTATAGTTAACTACTTAGAAAATATCACCAAAAGTTTTGCTTTGAATACACCATCTGTTCTGTTTCATTTTTCCTTTTTACACTTCTATTTTACCTTTTATGTACATATATCCACCTGAAATACAAGATATAAGTTAAGTATTCTTTCAGTCATGACCGGTCCTCACTTCTCCCTCAAAGATTAACAGAATGAGTGACTGTCCATCCTATGGGATTCCACCTTACTTTTTCTACGTCTTGCATATACCATTGAGTAGCACTTGTGCATTCATTTTTCAAATGTTGAAAGGGGGATCTACTTCACCAGACTGTAGCCTTCTAGCAAGCCAAGATCATCAGTATAACAGGTTCTCCCTATATACAGAAAAGGGCACTTCTGAGACATCATTTGAATCATAGAATCACAGAACTATTCAGGTTGGAAAAGACCCTTGGGATCATCCAGCCCAACCATCATCCCTACTCTACAAAGCTCTCCCCTAAACCATATCCATCAACACCATATCCAAATGACTCTTAAACACAGCCAGGGATGGTGACTCAACCACCTCCCTGGGAAGCCTATTCAAGTGTCTAACCTCTTTCTGTGAAAAAATTTTTTTCTAATGTCCAGTCTAAACCCACCCTGCTGCAGACTGAAACCATTCCCTCTTGTTCTGTGGCTAATTACCTGTGAAAAGAGACCAGCACCAACCTTTCTACAATGACATTTCAGGTAGTTGTAGAGACTGATGAGGTCTCCCCTCAGCCTTCTCTTTCTAAATATTCCCAGCTCCTTCGAGCATTTTTCATAAGATTGATTCAATAGGCCCTTCACCAGCTTCATTGCCTTCCTCTGTACTTGCTCCAGCACCTTGATATCTCTCTTGAATTGAGGTGCCCAAAACTGGACACAACACTCCAGGTGTGGCCTCACCAGTGCTGAGTACAGGGGGGAAATCACCTCTCTGCTTCTGCTGGTCACACTATTTCTAATACAGGCCAGGATGCCATTGGCTTTTTTGTCCACCTGGGCACACTGCTGGCTCATATTCAGCCGCTTGTCAATTAGAACGTGTAGGCCCTTTTCTGCCAGACAGATTTCCAGCCACACTTCCCCAAGCCTGCAGCGTTGCCTGGGTTTGTTGTGGCCCAAGTGTAGGACCTGGCACATAGCCTTGTTGAAGCCCAGACCATTAACATTAGCCCAACAATCTAATCTACCCAAGTGTCTCTGTAGAGCCTCCCTATCCTCATGCAGATCAACACACCCACCTAGCTTGGAGTCATCTGCAAACTTACTGATAATACATTTTATGTCCTTATCAATATCATTAATAAAAATGTTAAACAGAAATGATCCCAACACTGAGCCCTGAGGAACACCACTTGTGACTGGATGCCAGTTAGATTTGACTGCACTGACCACTACTCTTTGTGCCCGACTGTCCAGCTAGTGTGTGATCCAACAGATCATGTACTCATCCAGGCCATGAGCAGCAAGGTTTTTTTAATGAGAGTTCTATGGGGAACGATGCCAAATGCTCTGTGGAGGTCCAGATAGACAATATTCACAGCCTTTCCCTTGTCCAATAGTTGGGTCATCAGGTCATAAAAGGAGATCAGGTTTGTCAGGCAGGACTTGCCTTTCATAAACCCATGTTGACTGGGCCTGATCCCCTGGTTATCCTCTATATGTCTTCTAATAACAGTCAAATTGATCTGCTCCATGACCTTCCATGGCACCAAGGTCAGACTGTCAGGTCTATAGTTTCCTGCATCCTCCTTTCTGCCTTTTTTATAGATGGGTGTTACATTTGCTACCTTCCAGTCCACTGGGACCTCCCCAGTTAGCCAGGACTTCAGGTAAATAATGTAAAGTGACCTGGCGATCACATCTGCCAACTCTTTCAGCACCCTTGGATGTAGCCCATCCTGTCCCATAGACCTGTGTGCTTCTAAGTGATGTAGTAGGTCTCTGACCACTTCCTCTTTAATTGTGATGACCTCATTATACATCCTCTTCCTGTCTGCTAGCTCATATGGCTGTATACCCATGGAACAGCTAGTTTCACTGCTAAAGACTGAGACAAAATAGGTCTTGAGCAGCTCAGCTTTTTCCTCATCCTTTGTTACTAAGATTCCCTTTGTATCTGATAAAGGATGGACATTTTCCCTAATCCTCCTTTTGCTGTTAATGAACTTATAGAAACATTTTTTATTATCCCTAACAGCTGTAGCTAGTTTGAGCTCTAGCTGTGCTTTGGCTCTCCTAGTTTTCACCCTGCATAGGTTCACTTGATGTGTATAGACTTCATGAGTGACCTGTCCCCTCTTCCAAAGGCTATAGACTCTCTTTTTGGTCTTAAGGTCCAGCCAAAGGTCCCTATTTAGCCAGGCTGGTCTCCTACCCCGCTTACTGGTTTTTCGGCACATGGGGACAGCAGCTCTCGTGCCTTTAAATTTCTTTCTTGAAGTATGTCCAGCCTTCCTGGACTCCTTTATCCTTCAAGGTAGCCTCCCAAGGGACTTTGTCAATCAGTCTTCTGACCAGGTCAAAGTTTGCCCTCTGGAAGTCTAAGGTGGAACTTTTACTAACCCCTCTCCTTGTTTCTCCAAGGATCAAAAACTCAATCATCTCATGATCACTGTGCCTTAAATGGCCTCCAACTTTTATTTCCCCCACAAGATCTTCCCTGTTCACAAGAAGCAGTCACATTTGTTTTTTTTATTTTCAAAATGTTATCTAAGATTGAGTTAATTACACTCTTGATTTGTTAGCAGTGATTTTAGGAATGGATACATCACCTTCAAGAAGTGATTATCACAGCAGGTTCATCATGGATGAGTTCAAGCAGTTTGATCCATTGTGCAAATTTTGGTACATACTGGTACCCGAGATTTGTTAGTGTATTCTGGCTGAGATCCAACTGCTACTCCAGAAAAATGAGATTTTTCCACAAATTTGTATCTCCTGGTCTCCTCTTGATATCTCAGCTACACTGGAGCCATTCCAATTATATTAAATATATATGTCTAGGTGCATAAATCGAGTCTTACCACTACTGTAAGTTAAATACCTAGTTCTCAGTTAATATTAAGTGAAATTAAATTACTTTATGAATCATAGAATTATCAGGGTTGGAAAAGACCTTCCAGATCATCAAGTCCAACCATCCGCCCTGCAACACCTAACCTTAACCACTAAACAATCACCTAAAACACCATGTCTACCCTTTTTTTGAAAACCTCCAGGGACGGTGCTTCTATCACCTTCCTGGGCAGCCTGTTCCAATGCCTCACCACTCTTTCTGTGAAGACTTTTTCCTAATACCCAATCTGAACTTCCCCTGGTGCATCTTGATCCCATTTCCTCTTGTCCCATCCCTAGTCACCAGGGAGAAGAGGCCAACACACACCTCACCGCAACCTCCTTTCAGGTAGTTGTAGAAATGAGATCTCCCAAGCCTCTTCTCCAGGCTGAACAGCCCCAGCTCCCTCAGCCTCTCCTCAACTGCACACAGTACTCAAGGTGTAGCCTCACCAAGGCCGAGAAGAGGGGCAGGATCACCTCTCTGGCCCTGCTGGTTACTCCTGATGCAGGCCAGGATGGTGTTGGCCTTCTTGACCGCCTGGGTACACTGCTGGTTCATGTTCATCTGGCTGTCAATCAGCACCCTGAGATGTGCCTCTCTGCTGGACAGCTCTCCAGCCACTCCTCCCCAAGTCTGTAGTGCTGCTGGGGTTTGTTGTCGTCAAAGTACAGAACCCGATACATGGCCTTTTTGAAACTCATGCCATTCACCTTGGCCCATTGATCAAGCCTGTCTAGACCCCTTTGCAGAGCCTCTCTACCTGCAAGCAGATTAATGCTTTCACTCAGCTTAGTGTCATCTGCAGACTTACTGAGGGTGCACTCTAACCCTTCATTCAAGTCTTCAACAAAGATATTAAATAGGAGCAGCCCCAGCACTGAGCCCTGGGGAACACAACTGATGACCAGCCACCACCTGGATTTAGCTCCATTCAAGACAATTCTAATGTGATTGAGATTCAGATTTTTAACACGTGTGGAGTTGTCTTCATGCAAAGATATACATGAAGAATAAGTATCGAAGATGTCATTTGTGGTCAGTGGATATGTAGCCAGTAAGAAAACCTATGTTGCCTAAAACAGGTGGCCTTGTTTCTTTGCATCCAAGGGCATGCATGCGATCCAAAGCTAATCAGGATGTCATAGAAAAATCTCTCACGGCCTGTGGCTGCTCCTCTAGAAACTAAAAATTTTCCGTAGGTCAGATGTTTCATCTCTAGCTCCATGTTGATATCTCAGATTCTCTCTAGAATCTAACAAATGTCTGTGTAAGCAATCGAATATATGCTGTAGTAGCTGTTCAGTTGTTAGAAGATGAACCCATGTCTGTGTCTATAATATGGAGTTGAATTTCTTATATTGTTTTGATAATGTGTACCTGCTATAAATTCACTCTTTTTTTTTTTTTTTTTTTTTTCTGCTTACTTATCTGGTCACTTTATAAAATGGAACAAAATTTTCTCTTCTTCCACTGACACTGTCATTTTGAAAGGGTATGAAGAAACTTCCAGATTAAGACTGTGAGTATGCCTGTCTCTGACCTTTGCCTTTCTAATTACCCATTTTCCCATTCTGATAAGTCTATGAGTAGAATTGAGTTAGAATTAAGGATCATATCTCAGAAAATACTGTAAAATATTGTAATAACATTTTTTATCAGAGTTGGAAAGTGTTATATAAAAGATAGTGTTCTTATCAAAACAGAATTAAATGCAAAGCTGGAGAGTCAAAGACTTCTGGATTATAGAACTAGAATAAATTACTTCATTTATTGATAAGGTAAGGACAACACTTTTATGCTTTATAAAAATTTATCTACTGAGAACAATAGCAATACATTAAATGCATGACATATTCCATTTACCTAGTGGATCCCTTTTTCTGAGTACAGAAGAAAACTGGCCAGATTTTTGTGTTGTTTTGTTATGCCTTAATACAACCAAGAAGAAAAACTATGAAGTATCAGTGTGGCCAGCAGATCGAGAGAGGTGATTCTGCCCCTCTACTGTGCCCTGGTGAGACCTCACCTGGAATATTGCATCCAGCTTTGCTGGATTCCTGTTGGAATGTGTCCAGAGAAGGGCCATGAAAATGATCCGAGGACTGCAGCATCTCTCTTATGAGGACAGGCTGAGGGAGTTGGGGTTGCTCAGTCTGAAAAAGAAAAGGCTCCAGGGGGACCTCATAGTGACTTTCCAGTACCTGAAGGGGCCTACAGGAAAGCTGGGGAGGATCTTTTTACACGGGATTGCAGTGAGAGGGTGAAGGGTAATAGTTTTAAGCTGAAAGAAGAGAGATTTTGGCTAGAGATCAGGTGTAAATTCTTAGTGTAAGAGTGGAGAGACACTGGAACAGGCTGTTCAGGCATATTGTTGGGGCTCCATCCCTGGAGGTGTTCAAGGTCAGGTTGGATGGGGCTCTGAGCAGCCTGTTCTAGTGCGAGCTGTCCCTGCTCATGCAGGGGAGTTAGAACTTGATGATTGCTAAGGTCCCTTCCAACTCAAAAAAATGTGAGTCTGTGATCATTGATCCAGGAACTGCTATATGGTTGTTTCTTCCTTCCTTTCTCTAAACTCCTGTAATTCATATAAATCAATCCCTCATCCCAAGACTCAAGAAAGATGTTAATGTAGAATAGCAATCATTACTTTGCAGACTTCCTCATTTTTTAATAATAACATATTATCAGAAGCTAATTTGTTGGATACTTTAGGAAGCTGAATAATTTCATTAGACATTACCACCCAACTTCTCTTTTGTACTATCAAAAGAAATGTGTACATAAAGAATTTTTTAAAGACTTGATGAAAGTGTCTGAATAAGGTATTTCTTGGATGCCAGAAGTCTTATATTAGTCTTTGTTCTTGGTGGATAGCGTGAAATTTGCTACAACTGCATTTGAATAGAGAAAAAAAAAAAAAAAAAAAGAGAGAGAAATTAAAAAGTAGTATAACCTTATCTATTAAATTTTTCCAATGAGTTCTTGGATCAGGAACTAGCAGAACACCAGTGTTACTCTTTTTCTCACTGGAGTTACCCTTTTTATATGTGAGATACTGCCCAGGTGGAGCTAAGTAGTAAGTAATACTGAAAGATGGGGTCTAGGACAACTGTGAACTATCAGCTGTCCACTGTTAACCACCAACTCTCCACTGGATACTTCTACACCACTGAGTCTCCATCAGAACGACTCTACATGGATCAGCAGGTAGCACCTGGTGCTCTGGTCCTCCCTGTTGCATGGTGCTCTGCAGAGGAGCAGTCACCTGCTTCTTGACTTCCTGAGCAAAACCCTCCTGTACTTCTCTCCCCCTTCTGTCCTTCTTGGCACATTAGCTAGCCATGCTTAAGCTGGGAAAAGTTTTAACTTTTTTATTCTAAAATGGCAAGACTTGTATGACAAAACAACAGGCTCATGCAGAAGAGGTGTCCAGCTTCCCCTCCTGTGTCTGCCACCGCTCACTCCTCTGCTTGTGCACTTCTTTCACCTAGTCTAATGTGTACTGCAGGCAGGGCAGGAGCGAGCTCAATGGTTGTTCTGCTCTGCCTCCCATGAGAGGCTGCTCACTGCCAGGTGCTTGGGGCTACCAGATGATTGAGGGCTTTGTGGAGATCACTGCATGTTTGGAGGAGTGGCACAGCACAACAACATTGTTCTGGGTGGCAGAGAGGACTGGAGCTGATGTGTACCATCTACTGATCTGTGTAGAGTAATTCTGGCAGAGATGTGGCAGTGTAGAAGCATCCAGTGCAGAGTTTGCTGCAGGGGACTTGGTTGCAGTGAACAGTTGGTGGTGGGCAGCTGTCCTTATCTGTGTCCTTATCTCCACATGTCCTCCTTGGTAAAGTAATTTGTGGTAGAAAGAGGGTATATCACAAAGACTTTCATAACTTAGGAAGAAAGCCATGTTAATTCAGTAACTTGTAAACTTTCCTCCCTCCATCACAGACAGAGGTTAGTCTTACATTTAATAGTGCTAAAATAAGATAACATTTCTGAAAAGTTTAAACACAGTAAACCATTCCAGATGAATCAGTTCTTACTAGGTAGAAAGTTTCCTAATAGAATATGTAATATGCAACTCAGAAAGAGAAAAGATAATATGTGATGTTGAGTGAAGGGCATTTCTTAATTTAAACTGTGAAAACACAGTATGACAGTGTAGAATATGTTTACTTTTTCCTGAGTAAGCTATCTCACTTTGCAGTGTAATCTGTGGTGTACTTTTATGATTTGCTTTGGCATAAATTGATGTTCTTTGTAAATATACCTTAAGAGAGATAATGCTTTCCCCTCTCCCCCCCCCC
>NW_009954222.1:7371183-7456829 GCF_000747805.2 Chaetura pelagica | reverse complement strand
GAGAGTAATGCTTTCCCCCCCCCCCCCCCCCCCGACCCGATGCATTAAGCAAAGAATCCAGCTGATTTCCACATAAAGGATGATAGTGTGACAGTGGAAGGACAGTATTAAAAATTGCTCTGTCAGGTTCATAGCTCCACATAAATGACAGAAAATGAAAATAGAATCATCTCAATGACATTAAATAAATTAATAAATCTGATTCCTAAATGTTTATTTTGTTAAAAAAAATAATAAATCAATAATCTGTGAAAACTAGGACATTTTATGCCACTTAACCTGATATTATAAATTAATGAAAAATGGTGAAGCGATATGTTTTTGAATGTCCTAGTGTTGATGTTATTTTGAAGAATAGAAAGAATGTTGAGGGTTTTAAATTTCCTAATCCTTCTCATTTTCCTTGTTAACTAAAAGGTGAGATGGGTGGAGGGAGGCATCCACCATCATTCAAATCCAAAGACATTTGATAAGAAAGAATCACAAATTATAACTTAATTTAGTAATCAAAATTAATGTCATGTGATTTAAATGCAATATAATAACATATGATTGCATGAGTACTTAATTAAGAAGCAGAGTTTGTATGTTGAAGACCTGCGAGCTCTAAGTAAATTCATTGAAATTATGTGGTTACTGTTCGAAATTAAAAGTTATGATCACAGGCAATTCTGGTTTGGTAACTAAGCTGAATACTCACAAATCAAGAATTAAGATTAGTTGTAGTGAATTGTTTCAGCTTTGTTGATAAGCTGATTATAAGATGATTATATGAAACATCAGTAAAATTAAAAAAAAAAATCAAAGTTTTTAGGGTGTATGCCCATGCTTGTGTAGTTTCAGGTAATTAAAGCCACTCCTAGCAGTTTAATTGTATGTAAAAAATGTCAAGACATGAAGTAGTACAATTAATTTTAAACTAATATAAGAACGTATATGAAATTTCATCACTTTACTATAACCTTTTAAAATCCAAGTTTAAATAAATTGGTTAAGTAAGAACAAAATTTGAGTTTTTCACAATGTGCTATAGATAAAGAGATAGGTGTACCTTCTAAAGATAGCACAGCTGTTTTTCCAGTGTTTAAGTTGTGTGAAGGATGTGACAACTACTCATGACACACAAACAGTATGTGTAAGGCCTAACCATGGATTTCAGAGATGTAAAATATTATGTTTCTTTGTTTTATTTTCTATGTACATCTTATTTTCCTGAAAATCCTATTTACATACCTTATGAAATATCTAATCAAGGTGAACTTTTCCTTCTTACTGCGCTAAAGATACCAAGAGAAACTTAAAGAGAAAACGTCTTCTTCCATTTTAATTCAAAATTCTCAACTGTAGAGTACAGTAGAACTTTGAAATAGAAAACTCCTTGACTTGCATCCCTACAGAAGTGTAATGTATTGTTGCGGGCCAGTACTGGGGGGCTACCGGCTGTCAGGATGTTTCCGCGACTTCCCCCCCCCCAATGTGGAGAGGTTTGTGAATGAGCCCGAGCGTTCACACGTGGTGTTCGCCTCTTACCGAGGAACGGCCACTGTGGGACCGTTTCTTAAAGGGTAGATTAAAGTACCCTCCCACCACGCTCACAAATTATTAGAGACCAATGTTTAATTTGCAAATTAATTAGTTTATTAAGGGTCAATAAAAACTAAGGGATCAAGGTTCAGGAGAGGTTGGATAGGTATATATTGGGAAAGGGTTTCAAAGGCACTATGGTCTATAAAAGGCACACTCCGAAGGAGAGGTGTAAATCAATGGAGTGAAAGGGCAGGAGTTAAGCCCAGTAAGAAAGTTAAAGTGTGTGTGTGTGTGTGTGTGTGTATTTACCCTCCCAGGTTGGGCAGGCAGGGTCCCCGGGAGCGGGCACGATCCCCGCGGAGCGGGCACAGGCAGCGCCCCTCCCTCTCCGTTCCTCCGAACAGCGGGAGTGGCGCTCAGGCAGGTTCAGGTACTGCAGCCGGGTCTCGTCCCAAGCAGGCAGAGAGAGCAAGCAGAGCGAGCCCTGCAGATCTTGCCCTCTTTCTTATAGATCAGAGATCATTGTTCCAGAAAGTACCACTGTCTGAATTAGCCAATCACCATTGGCCAGGTACATATTCTGTTAGAATCAGTTTTAATCTATTGTTTATTTTTCTGCCAGTTATCATAACCCTTGTGCTGCTTCTTTGCCATGCGCTTATCTGGTAGGGCAAGAGGCCTGCTCATTCTGTCCTTGAGTGAATCAGTGAAAAGGCGTCACTCTTGCTTTGCTGGCTTGAAAGGCATTTTTTGTTTAGTCTTATGTGAGGGGAAGAAGATGGACCGTTCCCCACATGTATGAAGAGTTAATTTTAGAATCAGGACCTAAACCTCTAAAATTATTAACATTCTGGTTAATTGTATGTGTTTTGAGGCATATAATGAAGCAAAGAAGGAAAGGCTACAGAAATAATTACATCTTTAACAAAAGCAACAGATAACAGTGCAAACTGATCCTGTTTGTCTTGTAATAATATATGGCTTATTTAAAAACTATATATATTTATTTTTATTAATAAAACTACAACTATGTCATGTTCTATTGATCTTAAATTTTTGACCCCCAAGCATAAATTCGGCGGACTGCCCTTGGAATGAGCATCTTCTTCATCTATGTTCTATCAAGGAAGAAATTCAATGAGAGTAAGTATAAGTATGAATCAGATAATTAATGGGCCATGCATGTGTCTATAATAAGAATTGAATTATATTCCTGAGGTAGCCTATGCTAAAGAAAACATTAAAGACTTTGTCAGATGTTATATTTAAAAAAATGTCTATTTTCAAAGACAGTAAAAGCAAATGACTAGAACTAATTTGCTGAAATTTCTTCTTTATGCTGCATACTCAAAACAAGTTAGTACCTCCTTTCTAAATCTTCTGATTTGATTCCAGTGTTTATTGTTTCTGTACTCTTTTTTCACTCCTTTTGTAGAAGGAAGGAATCAATATAGGATGCTCTGACAAACAATTCAAAGAACAATGTCTTGGTAAACATTAGATGCTGTTTTCTCATCCTATAAACTGCTATATTTCAGACTTCTTTTCATTTCATCTATGCATAAAGCTGCACTCAGTTACAATATCTATTCTCAATTTATGTGTCCTCTACCTTTAAAAAAACATTGACTGAACTGGGGAATGTTTCAAAAGGAGCAGGAAGATGGTTCCTTATCTGTTGACTAACTTTACATAGTCATATAAAGAACCTTGTGGACTATAGGGAATAAAAGGTAAAGGAAGAAAAGAAGAAAAGGAATGACAGAAGAAGGCTGGAAGTCTCCCTTGAAAAAGAGTCCACAGAGAAGAGGAGAGTCGAGGCCAATCTTTTAATGCAGGATTCAGGTGGTGACCCTGGACATCTTGCACCACACAGTCTATACAATTCCAAGACCCCGAGGTGTTAGACAACCATGATGCCTAAAAGGGTAAAAGTAGAAATTATGAATTTTGATATGGAAAATGACTATATTTGGGAAAAACAAATAACTTCAGTGCCTTGAAAATGCAAGGATAGGGCTTTGAAAACAGACAGACCATTAAGCTCTGATCAGCTTTGAACTTGTCATTCACCATTCTAAGGGGGTTTCAATGACTTTTGGACCACATACAGGATAGAGGGTAGATAAAAAATTAAAAAATGAAAAAATTAAAATAAAGCTTTTCCATCTTCTTTTCTAACTGCCCTATTGAGAAGAGGGAGTGAAAAAATGGCTTGATGGGGGTCTGGCAGCAAGTCAAGGTTAAACTACAACATGTAATTAAAAAAAACCCTTCATGAACTGCAGTATCTATTTCTTGTTATTAACCTGTGCACTCTAAGAGTAAGTTTTTGTACAATTTGTTGCCGCACATTTTGGATAATTGTGAAGACAAAAGGGAATAGATTCGAGAAGAAGAGAGAATGAAGACACACCCGAAGCTGTCACAAATTTAGAAACGACAGTCAGTACCTTTAAAATGCAATGAGACGTTTGTGTGTACCTTCAGCAGGCCCAGCTTTATCTTATGCAGGTTTGGTTTTATATATACAAAATAAGAGTGGGAATGTAACCTGAAAAACTACCTACCACTAAAGATGAGATATAAAGCAATATCCACAGGGTAAGCTGAACAACATTATAGCATGGATCTTCATCAGTTTATTAGGAACTTTATTAATTTGCCTATATCCTTGTAACAGTGGGTTATTTTAGAACGTAAACTTTGTGAGGAAAATAAAAGAACTACATGATAGTTATGTTTTAAACATGTTACCAGCTTTGTCACTAATTTAGGAGAAAGAAATTTAAACTTTTTTTTTTTTTTTTGGTAGTATTGCAAGGAATGTATTTTATATCCAATTTATCACCACTTTTTATTTTATTTTCTGTTTTGCTTTAACTATTGGAAATTTTGGAAATAGAAAACATTTTATGTTGTCTTGGATACATTAATTTTTGCATGGGACAAACACAGATAATGATTTCCACTGTTAAAACATTCAACATAGGAATAAAGCTGAAGTATTTTTCTGCCAAGCAAAAAAACCCTACCTATATGAGTTGTCTAGATAATGTATAGCTACCTATTTGTGTCTGCTCTTTCTAGGAATAAAGCTACACTTCTAGAAAAAAATTGCTGTATTGAACAGCGAAATACACCTATATTTAATTTTTCTTTCCTTGTCCCACTGTGTTGGAGTAGCAGACATAATCTTGATTGTGTTCACTGACACAATAGGATACATGGTTTACATCCAGAAACAGAGAAAGGCACCCAAACTACCTCAATGAGAATTTTTATCACTGGTAAAACTAAAATTTAATGCACAAATAAGTAATTAAGCTCTGAGATGTTTTAGGTCTTTATGCAGCTTTTTTTTTTTTTTTAAACAAAGAAGTCTTCTCAAACAAAAGAGTGGTTCATTTTTTCACTGAAATCTTGAACTTCTCAGAAGCATTTTCTGCAGATCTTTAGGAAAAAAAAAAAAAAAGTGAAAAAAAGCACACAGTGTTATTTTAAAACCTAATGATGGCTGTTAACTTATAAGATAGTACAAAAAGTGCTTTTAAAACAGAAGTGCATAAATGGAAGAAATTAATCAGGAGAGGTGGTCATACATCTAGTGCTTGATTGTTCTCTATGTCCACTTTTATTACCCTTTTAGGCATATCATAATTGTCTAATTCAGATGGGATGTTTATATTTTAGAAACATAAAATCAGGAAATATGAGTGCAACTTAAAGTACACAGTGTTCTCCTGAGTTTACAGGGTTAAATTTCCAGAGCACTAAAGAATGCTTTAGCATTTTTCAGAACCTGAAAAAGTTAACACAACCAGCCTCTATTAATAAACATTGCTGCAAATTATGGATAGTTTTGCAAGTGTTAGATATATGAGATAAATTTTGCCAATCTGAAAATGCACCCAGAATTAATTCCTTTTGGTTATGTTCATATGTAACTACAATTTCCACTAATATCTATACAGCTTCTTCATAGTTTTAAAATATTGTCTTCTACCACTATCATCTTTAATCTATGTCTAACAAACCTGAGAAAATATTGTGAAAATATTGCTGGAAAGATTACCACATCAAAGAGATTTTCTGTCAATGTCAAGAAGCAGCACAGACCCCATAACTCACAGTTACTCCAAGAGTATTTGAGATCTGTTAGCATATAAGGTACTAATCATTATTAGAGTCAAAGTGTTTGCCAAAGTAAAATGTCATCTCTGCCAAAGAATGCTTACAACATAACTGAAGAACAAATAAAACACTTCATTCTAACAGAAAGGAAATGGAAGCTTTAAGGAGCATACCACTGTTTTCACTTTAGTGGTGTTAAGGGGTTGATAAGGTGCTCAGGAAAACAGCTATGTAAAAGCTTTATGGAAGTAGTGGCCACAAAAAGAGAAAAAGCTCTTTCCAAAACAGGCTAGAAATTTCTGTAATGATGAGCGGGACTTTGATCCAGAGAATTGACAGAGTTTTTGCAGGTAATTTTGGAAATAAGCATCTTTGTTAGTAGAGCAGGGACTACTGAAAAAATGGCAGCATTCCAGTTCCTCAGTAGTGCTTAGTGAGCAGTGCAAGATGGATTAAAAAACTAAATGGAAATTGTTTTTTTTTAAGTGCCAAATATTAGACAGCAGATTACTTTTACATAGATACAGCAAAGAGAGCCAAGGGGAAATGCTAAACATGGGGATATTTCTCAATTGTAATAAAACATGTAGATATTTGAGTTTTGAACATGTATTTTGAATTCTGTTTTTTTGCTGTTCACATCTGGGTATAATGGAAAACAACTTGAAATTGTGTGTTTTTTCCATTGCTTATAATCTTCTGAGGTACATGTAAAAAAGCCTGTTTAGATGCTTAGTTAGAATCACCAGGCATTCTAGGAGTGAAAAATACCCAATCAATGTCTAGTACTAAAAGGAAAAGTCCATGTCAGAATGTAAACTGTGTAAACAAGTGGTCTTGATAGAAAGCTTGTTACCAAAAGCATTCTTCAAGTATTTGCACAGTCCTGATCTATCTAACAAAGGGAAATAGCTTACGAAGCTTGACCTTTCTGTTGAATAGGCTACCTGGCTGTAGAGCTAAGATTTATGACTTTTCAATGATTCTACAATGTGGAAAACAGTAGAAGAAGAATAGAACCCCAGATATTGTATTATTGTAGGAAAAAATGAGAGTATAGCAGGTATTCATCTTTCAGTAACCAATAACGAAAGTTGATACTTTCTTTTAATTTTGTTTAAATAATAAAAAAAAATATTAATTGCACTCTTTTTAAGAGACAAGTTAGGCATAATTTCAGATTATTGTAGGCAGGTACAGCTCTACTGAAGTTTGTACTCAAGCTCTGAATTTGGTATTGTCTGAAAAATTCAAGAAGGCAAATGAACAGCTATATAAACCTGATTCCTTTTCTCCCAGGAGGTTTTGAAATACAAGAGCTTCCTGTGTATATCAAATGCTGTTTAATGATTTCCTTATTTAGTTAGTACTTACAATTACTGTCTGAAAATAACAGTTCTACAGAAATAGAGGACTACTGACCTGTTGAGTCTTCAGTGTCTCAGTAAATTTTTAACAGAATATTTCAGCTGATTTTATTTCTAATCTACTCAAATGTTTATTTGTATTACCTGTTAGTTTAACCCTTTTTATTTATCTGCATCAAAAATAATCTGTCATTAATTTTCTTTATCCAGAGAAAGATAACAAGCCATTTCAGTTTACTGAAGATGAGAGATGTAATGCAAATACAATTTGAAAAAATAGTTTTTCAACTTCTATCAGCAAAGTATACCAGTCAAGCTTTGTTGCTTTATTACAAGTTTTCTTATTCCTTCAACATTTGTTACAGCAACTTTATACAGCAAATTTGAAACATCTGTAATAGGATCACTGAATGGAATAGATACAAATTATGAAAATGCACAATAAATACCAGAAATAGTGCAACATTACTCTGCAGACAATTTTGCAGCAATCAAATACAAACGTTCTTAGAGTATTAGCCAGTATTATTGCTTTGCTTCAGGAATAAAATTATTTACTGACAAACATATTAATGGTAAGAGCTTGGCAATAATGCAGCTGTAGAAAATGGGGTTACATTTTTTCTCATAAGTTAATGATGAAAATAACAACCTTTTATAGATCTTAATAATACATTGATATGCATGCCAAACTTGCCTCCTCTCTGATGTACGTGGGCATAACTCTTTACCCTTTTCATTTCAAGTATTTTATACTTGATAATGACAAAGTGATTGTTCTGGACAGGCAAGGGGAATAAGAGGACTCTTCAGAATCGTTACAAAATACTAAATTGTTGTGAAAATGCAGGGATAAGGAAACTTTACAAGCTAGAATTTTAAGGAATTTATGCCAATTCCATTGCGAATTTTAAACAGCAGTAGTAATAAAAGTAATTTTAATAAGTAACTTTTGCTGTTTATGTCATTGTATTCTATTGTTTATTAGCAGTTCAGTTGAGGATATTATGTATATATACACAGATATTTATCAACGGCATTTTCTCCTGTGTAAAACTGTGTGTAGAATATAACTGTTAAAATAAGTTTTAAAATAATATTCTTCCTTTCTTAATGTATTCACTGGGTTTGTATTTTTCCAGCTTTATTGAAATTTCATAAATTCTTCTACATCCTAAAAAAGCAAAGATAATAAAGCCACAAGTATTAAAAGGTATAGTGGCACAGGTCTATCAATAACCAATCAATTTTAGAAGCCTGATTCTGTTACTGATGCTTTTATAGATTTTGAAGATGGCTGAAGCAACTTAAATATATTTATATATGCATACAGAGATACATCTATTGAAATATTGCTAAATTCATTATGGCTCAGAAGGCTTCTCCTCATCTCCCCTTTCCTGACGAAAGCATATTCGTCCACTGTCTTTATGTAGGTTTTCTCTTAAATACACTATTCCTTTCTGGTATTTTCTGCTAGTTGAAATTGAAGAAGATTAAGGCACTGTTACTGGAAATGTGGAATTGAGAGCTGGAAGTAATATTCAACCAGAAATAAATCTGAGGACAACAAAATGTTTTCTCTTTGACAGTGCTGATAGGGTGACATCTTTATATCCTCTGATTGAATTTAGAGCCCTTCTAGCAACTTAGAAAAACGGGAAATGCATGATTTGTGGAGAAAATACCAAGCTTCAGAATATTTCTCAACTTGCTTTTGTGAAATCACTCAAGCTGGTCTCTCAAGCAAAATGTGCCAAATGACAAATAATAGACTTAAATTTCCCGTGACACATCAAAACCAGCTTGTGGCCTCAATCCATTTGCCTTTGCCTCCGTGTATGTCTGGTACTATCTAATTATTGTAAAAATATCTTCCTGACAAATTGTAGTGTGCTGATGTACCTATACAGATTTCACAGAAGTCTTTAAGGAACTTTACTGAATTAAAAAAATGTGTAGATTCTCTGTACAGTTTTTGATTTCTCATTATTATAATTGGCATAATATAAAACATATGCATATCCTCAGTTCAAGGAAGAATTTTAAGTATGCATGCAGAGAAAGACTTTTTAGACAATGCATTTAGTGAAATTAAATGTTATACAGTGCAAAATCTGGCATATAAGAGTTGCAATCTATGTGTTTGCGTAAGACAAAACTGGTTCCAAGATAAAAAATATCAGAGTACTAATCTTTACAAAACTGAGGTGTTTATGGATTATTTTTGTTTGTTTCATTTCTGTCCTAAGAAGTATTTAATTTATGCATCAGAACAATATTTTTCCTGTCTTGATAAAAGAATATGTTTTATCTGAAAGGGATGAAATCAGGCATAATTGTTGGATACAGAAGGAGCCGATTGCTTAGTTTAAGGTGTTAATGAGAAATTAAAACATACAAAAAACTACAAATATAAACCAAAATGTCTATCTCTGTCTAATTTCTTCAGGAAGAAAAGAACATCCTAATGATACCTTAAAAGCTTTTTCAGGTTAACTGGTGAATATAATCAATTTGTTAAAACATAAAGACTGATACTGAAGTTTAACTCCAAGGTATTACTGAAGGCGTTGTTATTTTACTCTGAACTGCACATTTTAAAGTCTTAATTAGGCAGTTATGGAGTAGCTGTGATATGCTGAATTAATTGATGAATTGCTTGTTTGATTAAAGTATGATTAAACATTTATTTTTATTTCATATTCTATAAATGATAAATTACTCTAAAACTAGTTCTGTAATTAAGTTATACATACAGTAAATGAAGAGATTAATGTTTAATTAACTAAGGTCTTAACTATATCACTTGAGGGTCTATTCATTAAGGAAAATCTGCAGTAGTTATGCTGGCCTTACAGTTTTTTCTTGGAAATTTTGTAAATGGATCTATTGTATATGAAGAATTAGGCTAATTACTGAAAAAGCTGAAGGGTCATCCTTTTCTTTAAAGAAGAGACTTGTAGATTTATATTCTTGTCTGTTGTAAATCATACCTGTATCTGTACTGATAAAAATATACTGATTTCCAGAGTGAGCAATGGACAACAGAAAGTGAATTCAGAGGGAGGAAATTAAAAAAAAATCCAGCTAAAATTAACATCAAATGTAAATATTACTTCTGACTATAAAAAATCTCTTTCCTGACAGTCAGAGATAGATGTGTGGGCAGAAGTCAATGGATCATGAGCATCAGTACTTGGCTGTGTGGCTGGTGGTGTCACCAGGGCTCTGGTTTCTATGATCATAAGTTTTTTACTAATACAGTTTATTGGGGAGAGATGGGATCCATCTATGTAGAACTGACTTAGTGAATTGTGCTTTAAACTACTAAATTCGTGAGAGAGGGCCCAAATTACACATACCACAGTAGTGAGAAATGCTCTCTAACCCTTTCTAAAGGGAAAACCCTAAGCTTAGACATCTCACAATCTTAAACCTGTGGTTTTATTTTTTAGATTAATAAAGAGAACAGTAATATAGTTCAAAAAATAGGTATGTATGACTTTTTTATGGTTTGAGGGGACCCAAAATTATTTTATAGTACCAATTCCAGGACCTAAAGAGTAGGTCTTTAGGACTCTGTGGGATCCAGGGGACAGAACTGAAAGGGGTCAGTATTCCTTTCCATTTCCTGCCATATCTATAAAAGCCAGAAGACTGGAAATCTTCCTCTTCCTACTCCCTTCTTACTTGCTGCTTCACTGCACTTGGAGGTCTTGGAGAGGGGCTCCTATTTTTTTCATCAGCTCACCACATACTCTGCAGGATCCAAATCCATAGGGTTCTGGAAAGAGCTATGGGCCCCTTTCCAATTCAGCTCTGCTGTAAGGGACCCTCAGACACTTATCTCTGAGACCATCCAGATTGGGTTTTATACATCTTTGTTCCTCATGTGTTACTGTTCCTTCCCTGTTCCAGTAAACCTGTTCCAGTTTTAATTTCCAACTTTAAAGTCTCTCTTCTTTATTCCCCTTTTATCTTCTCTTGGAAGGATGAAGGGGAATAACAGAGAGCAATTCTGTTCTCTGTTTTTTTGTTATCTTAGACCATTAAACTGAGACTATATGAATTAATTAATAATTCTATTTATTTATTTATTTATTTATTTATTTAAATTCATTGTTCCTCTATAGTAAATTACATAAAAGTCCAACATCTGCCTCTTCAGCATAGCACCATTTTGGTGCTTCTAAGATATTGTCATTGTTGCAGAATACAAGGTTTGAATTTAATACTAACTGTTAATCTTTCAATGAGGTCATGGCTTAACAAGCCATTCTTTTTATTCACATTGGAAAGAACAGCATAGTAACAACCAAGAAAGATCCCGTGTGCTCACAGATCTCGAGACAAATATAAAATAATCCTTGTGAGTGGTCATTTGTAGTCATCAGTTCAAGGATACATAAAATGACACCAACAATTTTTATACTTTCAATTATCTGTTTAATACACTTGACAATGCTAAATTATTTTATACTAATGAGTCATTTCTCTTCTGAATTCGAACATTTTTCATACTAAAACCTTAGCATGCAAATTATACTAGCCCAGGGAGAGTTTTTTTTTTATTTTATTTTTCTCAGCTGAGCTGTAAAACAAAGATATGATAACAATATTAACCAAAGAAAAATTAATTTTCTTATAAAATTAAGAATTGCCATTGTAACATTTCCAAGCTCAGTAACTAAAGAAACAAAATTAAGCCTTTGTCATCACATTATTGTAAAATAAATTGACCATGAGTAGTAGCGTCATCATGAAAGTGTTTATAGCAATGTATTTTTCCATTTTGCCTTCATAATTATTTAAGGAAAATAAAACAAAACAAAACAACGAACAGTCAGAAAAGTTAATATGAAGCTGTAAGCTATACTTATGTTTGAATCTTTTGTTTTGTAGTTTATATTTCAAATTTACAAAGATATGATTATACATTCAAACAATTTTACAACCTTCGACTCACTTCCAAACAGAAAAAAACTTTCCTTTTTGGAAGGCTGACAAGTCTTGGAATCACTGTGAGTCCTGCATTCAAAGTATATTCACAGCAATTACAAGATGATTAAGAGAGGACTTTGGTATTGATTTGACTTGAATAAATGTTTTAAAAGTGCATTATTTACTGTTATATTGTTGTTTTCATTATTTATTTATTTTTTAATAGAGATCTTAATTTGTAGTTTAAATCTTGACTTCTGCTTTGCAAATCTCCATGCTTATATTAAGTTCCTATGTATAAGTAGCATGTATAAAAATACAACCAAAGAAAGATATAGAAAGTCAGTACTAAAAGCCTTCCAGTTCTATGTGTAGTTTTTGACAGCATAAGGGATTATTCTCCTGTACTTGGCAATGGGGAAGCTGCACCTCGGATGATCTGTTCAGTTTTGGGCCCCTCAGTACAAGAAAGACATTGAGGTGCTGAAGTGTATCCAAAGAAGAACAAAAATCCTGGAGAAGGGTCTAGAGCACAGGTCTTACAAGCTGTGTCTGAGACACCCAGGGCTGTTTAGGCCTGGAGAAAAGGAGGCTGAGAGGAGACCTTACCGCTCTCTACAACTACATGAAAGGAGACTGTAGTGAGGTGGATGTTGGTCACTTCTCCCAAGTGACAATTGATAGAACAAGAAGAAAAGGTCTCAAGTTGCTTCAAGGGAAGTTTACATTGGATATCAGGAAAAAATTATTCACTGCAAGTGTTGTCAGGCACTGAAAGAGTCTGCCCAGGGAAATGGTGAAGTCACCATCCCTGAAGGTATTAAAAAGACATGTAGTTGTGGTGCTTTGGGACACAGTTTAGTGGTAGATTTGGCAGTGTGCAAAGCTAATGGTTTGACTCTATGCTCTGCAAGGCCTTTTTGACCCAAAATGATTCCATGATAATGCAGATGCTTAGGAAACATTGGAAAATGGGACACGTGTAGTGATGTTTTCCTAGATGCTTACATTCTTCCATGATACAAAGATTTATGACTCAAGCACTTCGAGACAATGAGGTAATTTCTTTCTATTTAATAGGTCTTTCTCTTTAAAAAGCCTTTTTCTTTAAAAATCTGACCAAATTTTCTTTTGAACACACATAAACTTAAAGCTCTCAAAATGTTCTGTGGCAAGAAGTTCAATAGTTCAACTAAGTTTTGTGTGAAAAAAGTATTTCATTTTATTTGCTCTGAACCTGGCAGCATATACCTCTGGAAAATAGAGTAAGCAGCATTCTCCATGACACTCAGGATTTTACAGACCTCTATTTTAGACTCCTGTACATTGCAGATCAAAAAACCCTGGTATAGATACACTGCTCTTAGTGCTATTAAACCCTTTATCTTTTTACCTCTGCAGTAACTGCATCAAACAAAACCAAAATATTTCCACGCATTTTTAGCTAGAAACTGTGCCACAAAGGGGAAAAAGTCAGTTTTAGCTTGCTTGCAATTCAAATTAATTCTCTCTTCCGTAGATCACTGATATGACAATTTGGCTGTTCACTTTTCCTTTATCTAGGCTGTCGTACTGAATATCATTGAATATATAAGCATTTTCAAGTTTGCTGTGAGACAAAATGATTAAATTATAGCCTTCGGATATATGTTAACATATTTCCCTGTCCTTAAATGATATTATATCTGGTCACATGTTTAAAATACTGATAATTGACTGATTTATCTGTTTGCTTATTTTTCTCTTGTTTCATGATATTTCTTACTCCCTTACTAATTTTCCATGCTTTTGGTTATATGCCAGTCTTCACACAGAAATGTATCCTCCATGGAAAACAGTCCTAACCCCACAATTTTTTCTTCTTTTTCTTATACATTGATCATTACTGAATATTAAAAAGCAAGTCATAACTTAGATCAATAGTATATTTCAAAGTTACTGAAAACCAAAACATTACCACTGCACATAAACACATGTAGTTCATCGTGATTCCTGTATTGTTTGATTTTTAATGTCCAAATTCAAAGTCTAATTCAGGAGAGTGATTCAACATAGGGTGTTAAAATATGTATTTTCCTGGACAAGGTATAATCTGTATATATATATTTTCAAGATGCAAGTAACCTAGCAATTGCAAAAAGAAAAATATATATAATACATAGAACAGGTTTTTGTCTAGCAGAAATGCTTTGAATTCAATACAGCTATAGAAATGTATATCTGCTCAACTTTTCTCATGCTTTACAGCATAATGAGATAGGCAGGTGTTTGTAACTACTGACCTTCAGACCAAAATCCTCCTTTTTTTTTAATGCAATACCTATTTCTAGTGTTGTTTTTGCATATGTTCTCCCTGTGTTCAAAACAAATTGTCTACAAATATCATATACCTTCACTCCAAACACTGGAACAATACAAATGAATATGTATTTCAAAGTTAACAAAGACAAATGGTGTCACAACACCACCAATTTATGAATTGTTTTTCTGAAAATATATTTATAGATGTTGTTCTCTTCCTCATGTGAAAGGATGTTAATGTATGCAAATGCATGAACTTTGGCAATTATTTAATTTAGAAATATTGTTTCTGAACAGTGCTCTGCCATTCTACTTTTCATGTTTGTAGCTATGACATAGTGAAAGAAATTGCTTGGGGAAGTCATCAGTGCATCTATGAATTATCTGGGACATCCAGACATTATATGACTGCTACTTGCCTAAGTCCTCCAGGAGGATTTCATACCTGTCACAGGAAATGAAGATTCAAACAACATGAAAACTCCTGAAGATATTTTTGCAACTTTTTATAGTTCACAGTTGGGCATAGTATTTTTTCATCATATGAAGGATGACAGTTGCAGTAAGTTTTATCTGAAAACCCTGAGGTTTTTGTCTGGAAACCCTAAACGTATTTTTCAACCTTGTGTCTAAGAAGTGAACATATTGCCATAAATCAAAAGGGAATTTTTGTGATTTGAGGTGATAAATATTTTCCCATTTCTTAACACGTTTACTTGTGCAGTGCAGATTAGACAATGTATTTTTAATGAAAAAAAAAAAGTTATGCAATAGCAAATTCATTATTATTATTCTATTAACATTAATTGATTTATATATATGTAATTTCAAAGGTTTTGTGACTTATTTCAATCATATTTCTGTCTCTGAAATATCTCATAAATAATTATTTTTAAAGATTTTGAAGTGTGGAGTTGAAAAGGTCTTCGCATCTTATGATGAAAGACAGTTCATAAGGTACAAATACTGTAGAAAATGTAATGCTCACACCAGAACACAGTGCTGGGGAAGGGTAATCAGGAAAAGTGTTGGAAGATAAAAAGCTGAAGTTAAGGAGATGGATACACAGCAGAGACAGAGCTCCAGGAGCTTTTTTGTACTGTGTGTAGGTACTCTTACAGTTTTCTTATTCTTATACCACTGATTAAGTACTTCATACTTATTCTAATGCTCAACAAAAATTTTTATGCTATCCTCTATAAGTGATTACTATCACTGCCAAGACATTTCTCTGCATCATAATGGTAATTTCAATGTTTACATCTTTAGTTTTATTTTCTACCATGTTTATCTGTCTCTTAAAGAATTGTCCCTAAAATGAGGCAACACATATCACTGTCAGTATTTAGCTGAATAAAGTTAAGGTCTAGATATCTGTTGTTCATGAAAGGTGTAATTTATTAACTTCCCAGCTCTTCCTGTGACCTAGGCTTTAAGTCCAATTCTAGACCTACAGTCCTTTAAAAGTAGAAAAACAGACCCTGTAAGAAAAAATGTTCTATTATGGCAGTGATGGCATACGTCCTTTCCATGGACTTTGTTATAATATAATTATAGTCTATCTGTAATGTATATTAGTACATTCCAGAGATTTACCTAAAGTTTCTGTTTTATTTATCTCAGGCATAGTAGCATTTTCATTCTACCTCTATTTTTTATATGACAGAAAGTTGTATAGCCATACTATGTAAAACCAAACTGAAAAACTAGTCCAAAAAGGCCATTGCAAAGGAAGAACTTACAGTAACAATTTATAATGTACATCATGCCTGTCATCTCTGACCAGTTGGAACAAGGAAACTTTCTGAGATTATTTGCTCAAGCTATAATTTTAGAAAGCTTTATTTTTTTTGTTTGGGAGCAGGCTTTTTTTTTTTTTTTTTTTTTTTTTTTTCTCTCTCTTTAGTGGAAACAAAGTTGAATTGTTCCAAGGACAGTATTACCTTTGTGAAATCATTCAACTGAATGAATAATGGTGACTATTTTTGAATGTGCAATAATGAAAAATGAATATATACTCAAATGATAACACTACCTTGCAAGTCCAAAAGAGAAGGACCTTATCACAGATTCAAAGAATCACAGAATCACAGAATAATGATGGTTGGAAATGACCTCTGAGATCACTGAATCCAACCATAAAAACAAACAACCAAATAACCAAAAACAAACAAACAAAAAAACCCACATCACAAAACACATCCCCAGAAAACCCCACACAACCTACAATCTGAGCCACTAGAGCATGCCCTGAAGTGCTACATCTACACGTTTCTTGAATACATCCACGGATGGTGACTCCACCACCTCCCTGGTCAGGCTGTTGCAGTGCCTGATCATTCTTTCACTAAAGAAATTATTCCTAATAACCTATCTAAAATTCCTATGCTTCAATTTCAGACCATTTCCTCTGGTCCTGTCATTACTCACTTGGGAGAAGAGGCCAACACCCTCCTCCCTACAACATCCTTTCAGGTAGTTGTAGAGGTCAAAGAGGTCTCCCCTCAGCCTCTCTTCTCCAAACTAAACATCCCTTGTTCCCTCAGCTACTCCTTGTACGATTCTTCAGAGGACTAAAGTCACAGAGAGCTAATTTCATGGTAATATTAATAATAATAATAATAAATAATCTATATAGTAACATCAAAAAGATACTGAATTTAACAGCTTAGTCTGGATTTTACTAGAACAGATCAAGCAAGTGAATGAAGCACATTTTGTTGCCTTATAGAGGTTCCAGCATCTCTTACAGAGATCACACATGGACTTACAGAGGTCAGACATAAACCGGGCAAGAAAGAAGAGAATAATTTGATTATAATTTTTTTTTCAGCTCTGGACTAGGAGTGAAAGCATAAAATATTGTGGCTCCTTCTTATCTGAGATGCCTGAAAATGCATCTAGAAATTCTAGACATCAATTTCTCAGTTCTGTCAGCGCTCTTCTTCAACACCAGTGCACCAGCAGAGATGCTGCCAGATCAGAATCAGTTTGTGGTTTGTTTTTTTTTTTCAGTTATTCAATCATAACTAAACAGTCTGATTGATGCTGACAGTTGCAGGGTCAGTGATTTGCAAAGCAAACATTGCTCCCTGTAACTGTGGACTTTGAACAAACTTCTTCACTATGCTGTGTTTATCAAGGGTGCACAGTCTGCTTGTGTGTTTCACAATAATAATTGGAGAGAATATTAGTAGCTTTTTGAGTATGATTTGATTGATCAAGAAAGGATTGCTAGTTCCACAATGGCACCTACAGCTGTCGAGTAATCAATTAATCAATTAAAAAATAAAATATTTATTTGGAAAGCATGATACTGCTGGTTCATTCATTAAATTATGGCAGAAAAGAGCTTATCAATATACATACAGTTTCCTTGCAAAAAACAGAGCACAACGAGCAGAGCCACCTTCTCCCTGCAGTTCTGTTCACAATGCTGGGAACAGTTCAGTTCATTGGTATTAACTGAGCACCACTTGATGGGGTGCACACAGCTGTCCTAGCAGTGAGTTGACAGTGTAGATGTGTGTGACAACCAGTTGGCAGTGTTTAATTGTCAGAAACCAGCTGATAGCTGGGACCAGTTGTCCTAGACCGCAGAAGATGGCTGCTTCCTCTTTGAGAAAGGAAACTCAAACAGCTTTGAGTAATCCTTTTTCTGATGATCTTACTAGCTACAAAGAGTCTAGATATTCAGGTTAGAGACCTAACTTACTGCAGAGTAGCAGAAGCATCTCTGAGCATTAAAAACAATGTTAAAATATAACACTGCTCCTGCCAGAATTTGAACAACTAAATTAAAGACAAATTGAGATTTCTGAAAGTGTTAAATAATATATACACCAAACATTATCGGTCTTCAGTCTAATAATTCAATTTGTGCTGAGGAAGGGGATCAGTATATGCATCTGCTTAAAAGATTCCATTCACAGAACTTTGTCAACAAGTTAACAATTCTCTCTTAGTAATTCAGTTTGTAGAGGATGTAGGTGGTGAAAAAGAGGACATAAAATAGGATAGACAGAGACAGGATTTTAGCCATGTGTTGCCAGTGTATGGAAGGAAGAAAAGATTTTTAAGGGAGTGGTAAGATTTGGATCATTTACACAGAAAAGAGTAGTAGTAAGAATAAATTAAAAGCCAAAAGGGACAAAACCAAGATCTGCGGGACATGTGAAGAGAAATTCATTACATTAATATACATGGCTGATAGAGAGGAGAAACTGCCCATGTTTTTTCTAGAAAGTGGAAACTTACTGGAAGGGGGAAAGTTGTCCTTTTCTGTACTGAGATAGCAAACAATTAAATGAACAGCAAAAATTTTTTGGAGGTCAACTTATCTTGATTAAATTTATGCACATGCTTCTTGTCAGTTTCAATACAAACTGCCTGTGTATATCAAAAGGTAGATTCATGTATTTGTGCAGTAAGAAATAAATAAGAATTAAATTTTAACAAATAAATGGCCATTATATGTAAGGTGGTCGCATGTAAGTACATATGCATGCACAGGACAGACAGATAATAGCTTTTTACATTCATGTGGATGAGCCTAGACAATAAACATGCTTTCACTTTTATTTATGTCTTTCTGAGTTCAGTTACTTTCTTGCCTAATAAGAATGATCTTATCTTGAGGGTCATTTATTCTTCTGAGCTCATACTTTCAAGGTGAATGGATTTCAGTTAAGGACAACAAATACATTGCTTCCCGACATGCTTTATAAATGTTGTCTGGTATCCTGTCAGTGTTTTTAAATCCCTATTATAAATAAAGTGGCAAAGGTTGCTTAAGCTGATTACAACAAAATGCTTCCACTTTATTATGCACATGCAAAATGTAAAGGCAACTTAGAAGCATGGAGAATTTACTAAGGTTCTATATCTTTAGAAAAAAAAGTAGAAAATAAACAAACAAACAAACAAACAAAAAACCGACAGGAATATTTACCAAGGACTAGGTGACATTATCTAACAGTACGTTTCTAAATTCACTCATAATTGTAGGGTTTCCTTTCAGTGTCACAATGCCTAAATCTTATGATAGAAGTTAATTCTTATTGCCAAAAAAAAATAAACCATTTTCACCAGATATAATAAAGTTTTTACCTCATTTTTTCTTTTAAACATAAATCAAATAAACTCAAAAGATTGTGCTGACTGGTAAATCATGGTAAAGGATCACTTCAAAATGTGAAAACTCCTTGAAGTCAAGAGAGGAAAAATGAAACCAGAGGGTGAGATTAGAACAAAAAACCTTTAGGAACCAAAGTAAATTTTAAAGCTTTTTTGCAAGCACCAGTACATTTATTTATTATCTTTTTTAGGTCAAATATAATAATAAAATATATTTATGCATACAAAAGGACAAACTGGTATGTATGTGTACATACATACACACTGAGACAGTGCTAAGGAAAAGGTGGGATTTTGCAGAGATTTCTTTCTTCTTGGAACAATACAAAACCATGGAACCTGAAACTTATGGATCAAAGTACCAATAACCTATCTGTTAAAAGGACAAAGAAGGGCTGGTAGAAGACATTAAGTTTGGGGGTGGCCTTAGCTGTAGTGACCATGAGATGGTAGAGTTCATAATCACGTGCAGCAGGTACCTAGCATATAGCAGGGTCAAAAACCTGGATTTCAGAAGAGTTAATTTTGGTCTTTTCAAGGAATGCTTGGATAAATCTGGAAGGAAAGTGAGCCCAAGAGAGTTGGTTAATATTCAAGCACCACCTCATCCAAGGTCAAGATCAAAGTGTCCCAAAGAGTAAGAAATCAAATGAGAGAGCCAGGAGACCTGCATGGTTGAGCAGAGAACTTCTGAACAAATTAAGTGGAAGAAAGAAATGTATAGATCATGGAAGAAGGGGTTGATAAGAATATGGTCAGAGAGTATAGGGATGCAACAAGGAAAGCTAAGGACTCCTTAGAATTAAAACTGGTAAAGGCAAGTCAAGGACAACAAAAAAGCCTTCTTCAAGTACATTGGAGATGAAAGGAAGACCAGAGGAAATGTGGGTCAACTGCTGAATGAAATGGATGCCCTGGTGATGGAGGACACGGAGAAGGCAGAGTTACTTAATGCTTTATTTGCATCGGTCTTTACTGCTAAGGCTGACCATCAGGATTCCCAAACATTCCAGACCACAGAAAAAGTCAGGAGTGAGGAATACTTCACCTTGATTGAAGAAGATTGGGTTAAAGATCAGTTAAGGAAACTGATCCTCACATCCATGGGCCCTGATGTTATGCATCCATGTGTGTTGAGGGACCTGGCAGAAGTCATCGCTAGAACACTCTTGGCCATCTAGACCATCATCTTTGAAAAGTCCTGGAAAAGGGAGAGGTGCCTGAGGACTGGAGGATAGCTAATGTAACTCCAGCCTTTAAGAAGGGCAAGAAACAAGACCAGGTAACTACAGACCAGTCAGCATCCCCTCCATTGCTGGAAAAATGATGGAGCAGCTTATTCTGGGGATCATCTCTAAGCATATGGAAGAAGAGAAGGTTGTCAGAAGTAGCCAGCATGGATTCACCAAGAGGAAATAATGTCTGACTAATCTAATAGCCTTCTGTGATGATGCGGCAGAATGGATAGATGCAGGGAGAACAGTAGATGTTGTCTTCCTTGACTTCAGTAAGATTTTTGGCACTGTCTCCCATAACAGCCTTGTGGTTAAACTCAGGAAGTGTGAGTTAGAAGAGTGGACAGTGAGATGGGTCAAGAACTGACTAACTAATAGAGCCCAGAGGGTTAGGATCAATGGCTCAGTCTACAACTGGACTCTGCACCATTGATCAAAAACTTCCATGAAGAAGTAACTAGGTGAATAGATGATGGTAGTGCAGTAGATGTTGTTTATCTTGATTTCAGTAAAGCATTTGACACTGTCTCCCACAGCATCCTTGTAGATAAACTGAGAAAGTGTCAGGTAGTAATGTGGATCATGAACTGGTTGAAGGAAGAAGTCAGAAAGTTCTGGTCAATGGGACAGAACCTAGGTGGAGGTCTGTGACTAGTGGACTCCCTCAGGGGTCGGTACTGGGACCAGCACTATTCAGTATTTTCATCAACGACCTGGATGAGGGAACAGAGTGTGCCCTCAGCAAGTTTGTTGATGACACTGAACTGGGAGGAGTGGCTGACACACCAGAAGGCTGTGCTGCCATTCAGTGAGACCTGGACAGGCTGGAGAGTTGGGCGGGAGAAACTTGATGAAATTCAACAAGGGCAAGTGTAGAGTCTTGCACCTAGGGAAGAACAACCCCATGTACCAGTACAGGTTGGGGACTGACCTGCTGGAGAGCAGTGTAGCAGAAAGGGACCTGGGGGCCCTGGTGGACAGGAAGATGACCATGAACCAGTGGCATCCTGGGGTGTATTAGAAGGGGTGTGGTTAGTAGGTCAAGAGAGGTTCTTCTCCCCCTCTGTTCTGCCTTGGTGAGGCCACATCTGGAATATTGCGTTTCAGTTCTGGGCCCCTCAGTTCAAGAAGGACAGGGAACTGCTTGAAAGAGTCCAGCGCAAAGCCACAAAAATGATGGAGTAGAACATCTGTCTTATGAGGCTGAGGGAGCTGGCTCTCTTTAGCTTGGAGGAAACTGAAGGTCGATCTCATAAATGTTTACAAATATATTAAGGGTAAGTGTCTGGAGGACAGAGCCAGGCTTTTTTCAGTGTTGTCTAGTGATAGGACAAGGGACAATAGGTATAAACTGGAACATAGGACCTTCCACATAAAAATGAGGAAAAGCTTCTCTGTTGTGCGAGTGACAAAGCACTGGAACAGTCTGCCCAGAGAGGTTGTGGAGTCTCCTTCTCTGGAGCCTTTCAAGACCCATCTGGACACATTCCTGTGTGATCTTCCCTAGATGTTCCTGCTGCAGCAGGGGAGTTGGACTTGCTGATCTTCAGAGGTCCCTTCCAACCCCTATGATTCTAAGATTCTATGATTCTATATTGCAAAAAAACAAGATATGAATGTTGGAGTTGGACTCCAATGCTGGAAAGGACTACTTAGCCAAAATACATAACAAGAAATTTATCCAGGATTACAGAGAAAGAGATTCAGGGCCTTTATTTGTTAAAGCTTCATGGAAATAAAATCTTCTAAATTCTGAGTAGATTCGTATGAGTTTGTTACTGATTTCTTCTTTACTGCAACCTTAGCTTTTTTTTTTTTTTTTTTTTTTCTATTAGAAAATACTGGTACATGACTTTTGTAAACTAACTCGGCATGGAGCAACTGAGAAGTGTCTTTTAACTTCAGTTAAAAACTATGAAATTATTGTGCTCTTTATTAACAACAAAAAGTGAAAAAATAATAAATTAGTACTGAGTGTGAAAAATCTTTTAATGAAATTCTTAAAAACTTAAGTTCTATGTTGTGTTACAATTTCACAAATTGTTTGAGAATTTATTTTATTAAACTTTGAAAACAAGTCTCTCAAACTTTCCATAATCTTAAAAAAACCCTAGAAGATATTAAAAAATAATGTTATGAATAACCTTGGAAAGACAAATGTGAGTCTCATGAATTTAATGAGTACTTTTAATTGACAATGTTATACAAATTGTTTAAAAATGAATTAGTATTATATAACGTGCATTCATTGTCCTGACTAGAGCAGGAAGAACACCATAGCTAATGAGGTTTTGAGCTCAAGCCAATCTACAATCACTTCAGCAGCAGTTAGTCCATGAAAATGTTGTAAAGTCCTTAGATTTCTCAGAGGGTGCAGTGACACAGGAATCAATCGTCTCCCAGAACTACTAATTAAATTATGATGCCTGTGTGTTTCTCAACAGTAAGGTCATATGCTTCCCACATTGTTGTAAGGCTCTAAGGAATCACTGAACAGGATTTCCTTACAAAGTGAGATGTACCATTTATGTCCTTAGTTATTTTTTTAATTTAGATTGTACAGTTTTAAATTTATTCTATATAATATGCTTCTCACACAGTTTTAAATAAAAAATCTGTGGTGTATTTATGGTGAACAATTATGGGAGGTTTTCAAAACCAAAATCACTTCCATGGTTATCAGAATTCTAAATCTGATAATTGTGAACGTTAGGGAAATTAACATTCTGATGTGAATGTCATACATTGTGTTTCTCAACAGAAAATTCAGGATTCATCTCTTTCTATTCCCACCTGCTTTATGATAACTAAAGAGTAAGAAGAACCACTAAGTTCAGTGTTTCTGCTCCCTTGTTGTTGTACAGTATTTATTTTGTCTTTTATGCAATATTTTTATTTTTTTTTTCTGTAATTTAAGAAAACATCTTGCTAAAGGACTTTTTTCCAACTCTTTTTGACATTACTGAAGGAGATCTGGAAAAATTTATACATATTTTTAAACCAATATTTTCTAATTTTAGGTTAGAAAACACTTTTTATGTTTTGACCACTGTATCTGTAGCTAATTTGAGTGTACATCCTCCAGCTTTTCCCAGAGTCTCTTGATCTAGGTGCTGGGAAGAAAACAGAATAGCACATAGACACCAATTACTTATTTGCAGGATTAAAAAAAAATACTGCATGTCTCAGTCTAATACGAAGTCAGTAGGACTTTGTAAAGTTAAAACAGCAAGATACTGAGAGCTTGAAAAGGATGATTGCTTCTACCTTAAGTTTGTATGTGGCTGCCCTTTCCCATAAGATACAGAATAAATATAATAATTGAAATAAAACTTGAGAAAGTAGTTTTCCCAAGAAGCAGGAACTCTCAAGTCAAAATCATCTTAAGGATTTAAAGCTGAACACTTTGTTCCTTCTTTAGTCTGTGACAAAATAATTTTGAGACAGCAATACACGTTGAATCTAGTTCAACATAGCAAGACAATAATTCTCTCTTTGCAGTCAAATTATAATTCAGCTTTTATAAACCTTTATAATTCAGCTTTTTTTCTTTCTCTGACCAATGTTAGAAGTAACTAAAGCAAAGATATAATAATATCTACCACAAAATACTAAGTGGTCCCAGAAGTAAAGACAAACAATATGGTGACAAAAAATCAACAACCCGAAACCTTGAAAACTTTGCCATCATGATTAGCCTTTGGGCCCTTAGGTTCACTTGTCTCTAACTGAAAGGCTATTACTGCTAACCTGCAGGCATGCAGCAATTGCATGTATTCAGTCAGTGAGGACACAAATAAAGAAAAAGCAGTAGTGAAATTTGGTAACTTTCAGCATGAAGGGGTCATGTAATTGTTTTCAGAAGCTTGTCTTTTTCTGCCTGGAGCAAAGGCATTTATATCAGGAGGTGATTTATTATAACTTCAAAGAAAAGTTGTTTCTTTCTTGTTGACTGGAGTTAACAACTAAGTACTGCAATGATTTTATTTAATTGCATGCATTTGTTTTTATCTTTCCTTAATTTATCACTCAATTTACTTCTGTTCAGCTGGATTTCCCATTTTGTGTAGCTTTGTTTTCTTGTTTTATTAGTATGACTCTCCTCTTAGCTGATCAAAAGGCAGATATTTTCCAGATGTCCCTATTTTAAATGAAAATACATTCTAAGAAGAGATGAATTGTTATATACTTTGTTTCTCTCATGGTATTTAAAGAAAATGATAACTTTTTAGAGAAACAGCAGTCTAATTATTAATGAAAAAGTCTCTGAAAAACAGTCTAAATTAGGTAGTACATCAGAAGGGGAATCACAAGTATAAAAATGAAAAAAGGAAGTTTTAAAAATATGTGGCTGTAATAGCTCCACAGCAAAGCCACAAAATATTCAAAGCAGTTGTATTATAGGTAGAATATGTTATAAATCAATGGAAAACTCTTCAGTTTGCCACACAAAAAAAAAATAAGCAGAACTAAAAAAATAATAAAACCAGTTAGAGGTCCTCCTTTTCTTTTTTTTTTTTTTTTTCTCCTTCTTGTTAAAATATAAAAAAAAAATATATATTGTTGTCTTTGTTGACTGGAAGACTGGGGGAAGGCAAATGTCACTCCAGAGTTCTAAAAGGGCAAGAAAAGAAGGAAGATCCAGGAAATTACAGACCAGTCAATCTCACCTCCATTCCTGGAAAAATGGTGGAGCAGCTCATTTTGGAGGTCATCTCTAAGCACATGGAAAAGAAAAAGGTTATCAGGAGTAGTTAGCACGGATTCACCAAGAGGAAGTCATGCTTGACTATTTTGATAGCCTTGTGTGCTGTAACTGAATGGATAGACGCAGGGAGACCAGTGGATGTAGTCTACCTTGACCTTAGCAAGGCTTTTGTCACAGTCTCCTACAACATCCTTGTTAGCAAGCTCAGAATATGTGGGATAAAAGAATGGAGGCTGAGATGGATTAAGAGCTGGATACACAATAGAGCTCTAAGAATGGTGGTCAATGGTGCAGAGTCCATCTGGAGACTTGTAACTAGTGGAGTCAGGGATCAGTGCTGCCCCCAGCCCTGTTTAACATCTTTATCAACTACCTTGATAATGGGACAGAGTGTCTTCTCAGCAAGTTTGCTCATGACATGAAGCTGGGATGATTGGCTGATTCACCTGAAGGCTGTGTAGACATTCGCTGAGATTTGGACAGGCTGGGCAAAGAGGAACATAATGAAATTCAACAATTCAAACTTCAGTGCTCCCTTTTCCTTCTGACTTCTCCAGGCACAAGCAGAAAGTTTGATGCTTTTTCTTGCACTTTTTAGTTTCAGAGCTCTTGTTTTATGGCCTGGCTTCAGGAAAGATGACAAGTATTCTTCTACAGCAGCAGATAGGACTCTTCTCCTCATATGTGAGAAATATGAATTTAAATGACTGCAGAAGGCCTTGTATAGAAGTATCCACCTTCTTTTACATACACTTTGACAGTCATCACCCTCCCCACTCTACTGAGCACAGCAGCTTTACCTTGTGTTTTGAACACAACTAACAAAGACCATACTAGAGCCTAATTCTTGGGCACTGTTTTTGTTGTTTGTTGTGTTGTTTGTTTTTTTTCTTTCAGATTGCCCTGGGCAAGTGGAAGCTGCCTTGAAGTCTGCTTGGCTGGGGTGCTGGTTCTAATGAATCAGGTGGGAGGGGAGTTTAACAATGCAAAGAAATTTTGCCAGAAGCTATGATTTTTATGATTCATTTTGCTAGCAGGTTAGTTACTGGATGCTTTGTTTGTTTTCTATATTATCCTGTGTATCTTAATTTTTTAAATCCTCTCCAGTCTTCATATTTATGAGTTTATTACTGTTTGGGATTTTTTTATTATTATTATTTTTTTTAATCACTTAGAAAATCTGCAGTTACGGAGCCCAATTCCTTACCATCAGAGAGATTATGTTCTCCAAGACTAAATTTTCTAAATTTATTCAGGACCAGTTTGTATCTGCTCTTTATCTTACCAACCATTTCTTTATTTTGCACTTCTCTTTACCTTTCCTGGTGTTTGAGTCCCTGAGATATTTATAGAAAACTAGAAAAATAGTTTTAAAGTAGGAATACTTTTTTTTTTCTTTTTTTTTTTTTTTTTTTTTTTTTTTTTTTTAAATAATAGTTTAAAAATACACTGGCATAATTTTCTGATACATTACCAGACAAACTACCCCTTTCCTTGGACATATTATTTTTTTTTTTTTATTATTTTTTTTTAAGTTCATCATATATTTAAAAAATATTTAAGAAGAAAAAAAAAAAAAAAAAAGAAAATAAATTTGAGGTAAAGAAGTTTCATAAGATGGAAGACTTCACCTGAGCCTGAAACAAAAATAATTTAAACCATATACTTATACCATCAAGGTTGCACTAGATTCAAACTACTCTAACAAAACCTTTGTCAGTAGCTCTCTGTAGGTCATAGAGTATTTCCAGGTGTTTTCTCCCTCATTTTGATGCAGTGTGCTGTTGAGATGGCACCAAGTTGGTTCTAGAACCGCATCACTTTTCTGTTCTAGAAATCGCAGAAGTTGTATATTTCTATTTCACTTTTAAATAAACAAGATGGTGTGCAGGGGTATTAAATGGGAAGTTTGCATAATCATTTCTGAACTTTTAATAATGAAAATTTCATCTGGACTGTACTGTAAATATCATATGTTACCTTTGCAGTTTGTCAGGGTACCTTTTTGTCTGCTACTATATTAAAAGAAACAGACCACAGTAATGCCATGGGCAAAACAAGCACGTATGTAATAGTAGTTTGTTTAAAGGTGTTTCAGAATGAAAGAACAGATTAAAAAAAAACAACAAAAAAACAACAACAAACCACAAGACATTTTTCAGTCTAACACTGTGGATATGTAAATGTTAACATTTTAATCTAGCTTTAAAAATTTCATTAGTTTATAATGTTAATGACAAAAGCTTTTTTTTTTTTTTTTTTTTTTTCCCCCTAGTGTCGAAGCTTAACCCCAACTGGCAACTAAGCCCCACACAACTGGGGTCAGCTGTCACAACTGTATCCCCTCCCAAATTCTTGTGCACTTGCAGCCTACTCACTGGTGGGTTGGTGTGAGGACCAGAAAAGACCTTGACACTGTAAACACTGTTCAGCAGTTACAAAAATATCCCTGTGTTATCAACACTGTTTCCAGCACAAATCCAAAATGTAGCCCAATACCAGCAACTAAGAAGAAAACTAATTCTATCCTAGCCAAAACCAGCACATACAGTGATTCTTCATGTCCTGATTCCTGAAGCTTTTAAAGAATATATGTTCTTAGTTAAGTCAAAATATAAGGAAAGAATCTGTATTAATTTAATAATGTAGATTTCTAAAATTGTTGGGGCAGTAGAAAGAATGGTTATAATTTATATTATTTAATTGTGATTAAAACAGTTCCCAAAGTATGTTTATCAAGGGTTATCAACCATTTAATAATAAAATAATATCACCTTAAATTGTATTATATCTATATACATTTAATTCATTGTTCTATGCCAGTGCAGTATGTGATCCAGAATATGTAAAATGAAATATAATTAAAATATTCTTTTCAGTGAAAGGTAAGTCACTTCAGGAAATATTAAAAATAAAATATATTTAAAAATAATAAGGAACAATTTGCACAAAATATTACTGGACATTTTTATACTGCATTTTTATTGTTATATGAGATAGACACTATATGTGAGGAATAAAGACAAATTATTTTGACAGAAAATGGAAAATAAAAGGCCTCAAATTCATCTATACTACTTATTCTCTGATAAGGTCTGGTTATAAATGTTGCTCTCCTGATGTGCCTTTGTTTCCTTACCAATGATGCAATTCTGCTGTCAATAGTCAATGAACCTGTAGAAACCAGTGCTGTGTTTTTGCCACTGGGTAAAAGTTTAAAATTACCATCTTTAAGTGCTATGTGCTTTACACTTATTCTGAGAAGGATTCTTCAGAGCATTTCAGTACTACTGCTCAACTGTGAATAACAGTACTTTTTTTCTTTTCCTGCTTTTTTTTTTTTTTTTTTTTTTTTTTTTTTTTACAAATACTACTGAGCAATATTTTGTGATGTAGCCTATATGGATAAGACAAAAGTGAGAATGGAAACAAGGCAAATACAGATGAAATAACAGAAAAATTAGAAAAGTGAAGTTACTTTTTTTTTATCATCTGCAAATACACATGAAGTTTCTACTGAAAAAATGTGGACAATAAGAGGAAAAATGATGGAGAATAAATACTATTGAAAGAGAAGGACATCACAAGATAGTCTATGGACAGCTTAGTCAAGGAAAACATATAGTAATGTAGTTACACACAAGTTAATACACCTCTATTTGAGGACCTAGGCTGTGTTAACTTTATGAAAGACTTTTAAAGAGCACAGTGAAGTAGTGCTGCCAGTGCAATACTGCAGCCAGAAAGTCTATTGTAATCCCTGTACATACATAAAGAGGCAGAGTGAGCAGGAAAGAGATATTCCTGTTGTGTGCAGCACTGACAAAAGAAACAATCATTTGGCTACTGAAAGTAGACATCTGGACTCTTAAAAAGGAAGCTGAACAACTTGAAAGGGTAAAAGGACAAAATATAATATGCAGCCATGGACAAAATGCTTTACACTGAGATACTTAATGTTGTCAGTTTTCCAGCCAGGTTTACTCTGACTCTGTATCGTGGTATCAATTATCTTGTCATGTGGGAAGGCTCAAGAAGAAACACAGCATGCACTGAGATTCAGAATTCTCACTTACTTAACCTAATTATGTTGTCATTTATAATGTTTTATGTATGACTGCTGTTTCTGCAGTAGATAAATGTTGTGATATGTAGTGAATAAAAAGTAGGCTTCTTTCTCTACTGGATGGGAGGGGTATGTGTTGGTATTTAAGTAGCAGCATCAATCATCTGAAGTCTCCTTACTTGGGGTATACTGAAAGGAGTCTCTCTCTCCGTTCCTGACCTGACCGTGACTGTTTTCTATTCCTTTTTGCTATCCAATGTGTTTTCAACATGTATGAAACAGATATAGAAACATTACACTTCAGTTCATGCTTTTGACAGGCCTGAGTTCCTGTGTCATGTATTTGTTCTATTCTGCGTCTCTTATGCTATTATCCTAAAATGTGTTCTAGCTCATACTTTATGCATAATTCTCATGAATGCTGGCAGACCACTCTGTAGTCATGTTCCTTGTTGTTTGAGATGTTTGAATTACTGTGACTTACGAAGTTACCGACCATCAAGGTGATATTTATCTTGTCCTAACTACAGGAATGAATTCACTTTCTGATTTTGCAGGATGTAGTAGGCATCAGTTGCCTAGACAAAGGAGTCAATTGTAATTGAAGATTACAAAGAGTATCTGACATATTCCAGTGCAACTCATAGATACTGCACAGAATATCATCACTACTGTCCATCACCATTTTTATAAAATTGGTGGACCCATGCATATGGTGTACACTTTGGCAGCATCTCAAATGGTACAAGACACACTAATGGGGTGAACTTCACTGAGACTTAATTAAAAATTGCACTTTTTTTTTTTTAACCACAAAATGCATAAAGAAATAGGAACTATCTTGAAGGGCCATGAAGTTTATCTTATCATTAAGAACTAGAACTGAGAAAAGAGAAAGACAAGAGGTGAGGATAAGGGAAGGTTTTTACTCTAGGACATACCCAGTTTGTCGTTAGTTGCAATGTTAAAGCAGTAGCTGAGAGAAGCTTTTATTTTAAACTTTTACATAATTTACATCTAAGTGTCATTTTAGGTATTCTGAGTAACAATATTATTGTTGCTGTTATTATTAATAGTAATAATAATAACAACAGCAACAACATCATCAAGTATGGTATGTCATGAATCATATCTCATTTATGTCTTCAGAGAAACTGTAAGCCAGTTCCACTGTCACATTCTTATTTCAGTGAAACATTACCTGAAATATTTAAGCCAAGAGCATATTACATTGTGGAAATATTTGTTCAACATAATACCACCTGTTTGTCCTAAAAAAAAAAAAAAAAAAAAAAAAAAAAGGGTTTTGGTGAATGTCATGGAATTATTTGGCAAGTTAACAATCAGAAATCAAGTGGAAGCAACTCTGGTCCACAAATAGCTTGTAACAACTTAAGAATTTCATGCTTTTGAGCACATACATCACCAGTGTGTCAAGAATGGCAGCTGTGCAGGAGCACTGTGGTGTTGGCCTAGCAAATATTCAGTGCTGTGAGGTAAATGACTTATTAACTTTCCATTGTGCTGTGGGCTGTACAGAGATTTATCAGTAATTATGATAACAGAGGTAAAGATAAACATCTATTTTCTCCTGTTTATTTGTAACTGAAACATGATCAAACTCGCATTCAGATGAATAGACCCCACTCTCTATATATACCTTCATATTACTCTATATGGTAACATCCATATGGTAATAGTGTAATGCATGCATCCAGTATCAATACAGCTCTGGATCAATTACTGGATTGAAGACACTAAGAAAGATGGCAAGAGCATTAGCACTGTCTAGGTCAAGTACCTTGCTCCTTTTTGATTTCTGATCTATAGAAAGGGGCAGGAGAATGGAATGTGAAAAAAATTGCCCTATACATGCTGAGAGTAACAATGACTGGAGAGAAAAACAAATTAATCAAGGGAAGTGCAGCCTTGATTGTAATCTCATGTCAAGATAATGACCAGAAGGGAGATTCCGATAAATATGATTTTTCTTCCAGCTAACATTCTAGCAATTAAAGGTAAACAAATATCAAGCAGAGTTACATGTACTTTCTATGTTCTACATGAATCACAGAATCATAGGACGTGTGGGGTTGGAAGGGACCTTTAAAGGTCATCTAGTCCAGCCCCCCTACAATAAGCAGGGACAACTCCAACTAGAACAGATTGCTCATAACCCCACCAATCCTGACCTGGAACGTCTCCAGGGATGGGTCCTCCACCACCACCTCTCTAGGCAACCTTTTACAGTGATCCACCACCCCCACAGGCAAGAATTTTTTCCTAATGTCCAGCCTAAATCTACCCTTTTCTATCTTAAAACCATTACCCCTTGTCCTGTCATTACATGCCCTTGTAAACAGTCCCTCCTTAGCTTTCCTTTAGGTCTCCTTTATGTACTGGAAGGTTGCTATGAGGTCTCCCCAGAGCCTTCTCCTCTCCAGGATGAACAACCCCAATTCTCTCAGTCTGCCTTCAGAGAAGAGGTGCTCTAGCCTTCTGATCATTTTTGTGTCCCTTCTCTCGACTCATTCTAACAGGTCCATGTCCCTTGTTTTTGTTGAGGACTCCAGAATCGAATACAGTACTCCAGGTGGGGTCTTATAAGTGCAGAGTAGAGAGGGAGAATCACCTCCTTCAACCTGCTGGCCACTACTTTTTTGATGCAGCCCAGGATGCGACTAGTCCAACATTTTGTCTACTAGTACCCACAAGTCCTTTTCTGCAGAGCTACTCTCTATCACATCATCCCCCAGCCTATACTGATAATGAGGATTGACCCTACTAAGATGCAGGACCTTGCACTTGGCCTTGTTGAACCTCACAAGGTTCACATGGGCCCACTCCTCTAGCTTGTCCAGATGCTTCTGGATAACATCCTGTACCTCTGACAAGTCAACTGCATCAGTCTGCTTGGTGTCATTTGCAAATATGTGGAGAGTGCCCTCGATCCCACTGCCTATATAATTAATGAAGATACTAAAAAAAGCCATTGGTCCCAGTATAACCACAATAAGCAGGGACAACTCCAACTAGAACAGATTGCTCATAACCCCACCAATCCTGACCTGGAACGTCTCCAGGGATGGGTCCTCCACCACCACCTCTCTAGGCAACCTTTTACAGTGATCCACCACCCCCACAGGCAAGAATTTTTTCCTAATGTCCAGCCTAAATCTACCCTTTTCTATCTTAAAACCATTACCCCTTGTCCTGTCATTACATGCCCTTGTAAACAGTCCCTCCTTAGCTTTCCTTTAGGTCTCCTTTATGTACTGGAAGGTTGCTATGAGGTCTCCCCAGAGCCTTCTCCTCTCCAGGATGAACAACCCCAATTCTCTCAGTCTGCCTTCAGAGAAGAGGTGCTCTAGCCTTCTGATCATTTTTGTGTCCCTTCTCTCGACTCATTCTAACAGGTCCATGTCCCTTGTTTTTGTTGAGGACTCCAGAATCGAATACAGTACTCCAGGTGGGGTCTTATAAGTGCAGAGTAGAGAGGGAGAATCACCTCCTTCAACCTGCTGGCCACTACTTTTTTGATGCAGCCCAGGATGCGACTAGTCCAACATTTTGTCTACTAGTACCCACAAGTCCTTTTCTGCAGAGCTACTCTCTATCACATCATCCCCCAGCCTATACTGATAATGAGGATTGACCCTACTAAGATGCAGGACCTTGCACTTGGCCTTGTTGAACCTCACAAGGTTCACATGGGCCCACTCCTCTAGCTTGTCCAGATGCTTCTGGATAACATCCTGTACCTCTGACAAGTCAACTGCATCAGTCTGCTTGGTGTCATTTGCAAATATGTGGAGAGTGCCCTCGATCCCACTGCCTATATAATTAATGAAGATACTAAAAAAAGCCATTGGTCCCAGTATAACCCCTGAGGGACACCACTTGTTGCCCATCTCCATCTGGACATCAAGCTATTGACTACTATCTTCTGGATGGGACTATTCTGCCAGTTCCTTATCGGTCAAACAATCTGCCCATCAAATACATATCTCTCCAATGTAGAGAGAAAGATGTTGTAGAGGACTGTGTTAAAGGTTTTGCAGAAGTCCAGATAGATGACATCCACTGATGCAGTCACTTGATTGCAGCAATCCCCTGGATTGGTCAGGCAGGAATTGCCCTTAGAAAAGCTATGCAGGCTATCTTGAACCACCTCCCTGTCCTTCATGTGTCTTGTCAGAGCTTTTAGGAGGGTCTGTTCTATGATTTTCCTAGGCACAGAGGTGAGGCTGACAGGTCAGTAGTTCCCAAGGTCCTCCTTTTTATGCTTTTTAAAGATGGGTGTATTGTTTCCTTTTTTCCTGTCCCCAGGAACTTTACAGTATCATCTACAGATGTGTGAAATGTTTTTAAGGCTTCCTTGCTCTCTATCCTCTCAAAGTTACTATGAAAGCAAGCATTTATTTGACAAGCTGAAGTCAGCAGAAAAGCAGAGATTACAGATTCATACAGTTGAAGCATCACATTCATCTTACGTGAAAGTGATGGGAATATCAGAAAGGCAATCCATGATTAATGATTCTGCAGCTTGTTCTTTTTTTGTTTGTTTGTTTTGTTGGTTTTTTTTAAAGCAGAAAATGTACAGCTGGAGAACACTATCTCTGATTTTATCTGCTAAGTTGCCACATATCATCCATAAAAAAATATTTCTCAGGTATGAGTGATCATCATGGTATGGGTATCTTCCTGCTCTGTCCTAGATTTATATATAACCTAGACAAATCACTTAAGCTGTTTAAATACTAGTTCTCATACTAAAATGGGGTTACTAGCTAAGGATGCAGGACACTTCAAATAAAAATATTTGGTCAGCTGGAATTCAGGTGCTTGAATTCAAGTTTAGTGAATTATAATTTTTTCTACAGCAGAAAGTTAAGAAGTTTTTTTGCCAGGCTATGTTGTTATAACCAAGAAAATAAAGTGTATGCTTGTTCCAAGTTCTGTATCAAATTCAGCTTGTTTTGATGATTAGGTATTACAGGAATGATTAACTAGATCTCCATTGATCTAATGGGAGATTAAATGGCTGTTTACCAAGGAAATACAGATACTTAAATAGCACAATTTATTTTCAATTTGGAAGTGAGGTATGTGAATCTAAGAGTTCATATCAATTGCATTATCATACGTTTTGTATCAGTTGGGGTTTCTAGAGAAATCTTATCTGGAATTCAGATGCTGGCTGTAATGAGAGCTGATCCTTTGTAGTTGTGGGTCTTGTGTTGCATCTTTCAGCTTTACACAGAGGTGTCAGTCATTCTAAGCATCTTAAATTGCACTAAACACTTATTGCTAAACCATTAAGATTAATACACTTTTTTAAAATGCAGAAAGTTACTTAACACGCAAGCTAAATTTTGTTATGAATATTCAGGAGCAAAGGAAGCTGACAGAACATATATTTCAAACCTTTAAGAATATAGATATATATATTTATTTATGCCTTGTAATGATACAATAACCCCTATATTGCAGCATACTGCTTTCCTGGGAAAACAAAACTGAACAAAATTAAAAAGAAGAGTCCATTAGCTTAATTCTTCCTAATCAACTAATTTAATGAAACACTGATTGAGTAATTCATTGCACTGAATTAAACACTTAATAAATTGTACTCAGTATTGGATATTCATTACAGAATGGTTCATCATGCAAGATTCCTCTGCTCTGCCTATCTGTCAAAGATTTTCACCCATGCTAACTACCTTAGCACTTACTCGATGTCTGTATTACTTGCAGATATGTCTACAAATAGCTGTGTATACAGATCTTAAATTCAGGACTCATTATGGAATTTAAAAAAAAACAAACAACAACTTAATTCAAGCATTAATTAATTAATTAAAATATGCTGATAATGCAAAAATTGGGGGGTTTACATTATTAATTTATTATGGGTTTAGTTTCCATATTCCATAATTCTTATGAATTATTTATTCTATGGCACAACGCTTTAGGTATTTGAATTTTAATGAAAGAGTGGTAAACTAATAATTGTGTTAAGCACAAAATAAAATATTATATGGTTCTTAATGATCTTCAGGTTGAGTGGAAGGTATATTTCATTGTCAAACCTATGCAAGGTTTTCATCCATCTGCCTGTCTAAAGTACTGTAAGGTAGCAATTGTTCTGTGAAATCACTAGTGATTTAATGTTGAATTGTTTTCTCCCCTTTCTCTGAATGTTACAAATATGGAGGAAATGCACCAGGGAAAATTTGAGAACATTTAATAACATTCTGCATACTTTGCCAAAAGAATAAATTAATGTTTATATTGATAACACATTCCTCAGTAAATCAAACAACATTTTAAACCAATATCATCCTATTAAAACTCCCAGACATATTTTTCACAAAGTTTCCCTTTGGTATCTATGATGTAAAAATTAGCCACTGACTTTCATGTGCAGTTACCAGTTAAAGGTCGGTAAAACATGGCATATTTGCTCATTAGATTTTCACTTACCACTATAACGAGACCAAAACATCCAAGGATCAGTGTTTCAGCTGTTGACTGTGTTCTCTTATAGTGTATTCTTCAAGAAACACTTTACTAGATTCAGTAATGGACATAAGTTTTAGGAAACAGATTCTAAAGCTCCTAGCTTCTAGTTAGTCTGTCTATGTGTATTTTCAGGCCAAATTTAAAATAGGTTTTATATCTCTAACGTTAAATGGTTGCTTTCTATTGATTTCTATGGCTAGCTGAATATGTTTACCTCAGTCTCTGAGATTTATTTTTTTTTTTTATCCTGGGAAGCAAAACTGTGATTTCACACAGTCGAGCTTTCCCCTAGATCTTTTAGATTCCCCATTCCTTCCACTTGTAGTGGTAGTACTAGTGATTTTATATTTTTTTTCTTTCCCCCTCCTTCCCCTCTTTTTCCCCTACTTCAGGAGATAGAATCACAAACTAAGTAACAGGAAACCTAAATTCCAATGCCTTCCACCAGGTTGTGGGTAAAGAGCAGATTTTCCTAATTTCATTCCTGTTTTTATGACAGGTATTCAACCAACTATTTAGGAATCTCTGAAACCCTGGGATGGGAGCAGTTGTTGGATTTTGCAGAAAGATTGTACAAAAACCGTGAAAATAAACACTTGATAATTTTGGTTTTTGTTGTTTGGTTTTTTTTAAAGCATAAATGCTGAAGTATGTGCCTGCCTGATGTACCTTAAAAATATCGCATTAGTCATGCCTCTAAATGTTCATTATTCCTTTCTGCAGCATGTATGATAAATAATCTGATTGATCATTTAGATTTTATAACTCTGCTTTTGGTAATATTGTTTCTACTTTTCAGTACCCTACTGCTGTATTATTATCATTTTTATACTATTAACATAAGCATCCAAGAAACAGACCTGTGCTTTCATTTTCAGTACTTTCTGCAAGAAAGAAACCTATTCTACCTGTACTTCATTGTTATTTTTAGTGCCCCAAAAGGTGCTCACTCATTATTTTTATTCAGACTACTGCAAACTAAAATAGAAGTAACATTTCAGAGCAAAAAGGATAATGAAATATACTATGCATCAGCCATCATTTTACCAATGTATGTACTCCACTTTATGTAAATTCATCCATTTCTATCCAGTACAGCTCACTGACCTCCTTGAAATATGGTCCTAGGCCATTTTTTTTTTTCACAGGTGAGAAGATAACAGAACTATTAAAAGTTTTACCATAATAAAACATTACATGGTAAATTAGATATGGAACTAACTTTAAAAACTGAATTTGGTGTTTTGTGACAGAGGTGATATATATTTCTTTCGAAATAAAATTAGGTCCAGGAGTATTTCTTGCATAATCAAAAAATAATAATATATGCTCTTAATAGGAATTTCAGACCCACGGAAGAAAGTGTAAAAATCCTCATCTGATTGTCTTGGAAACCTACAAACTGTGCTCAGACAGCTCCCTTTGGTACTTCAATCTGTAGAAATCATTAGGCATTTACAAAGGAGGAATTCTCTGGCTTTCCAAATATTAAATGATAGTTCTGTCTACAGACTACGGACAGATTATAACTTTATAGAGGAATTCCTTCAGGACATAGCTGAATCTTCTGCATGCATATGCTAGGTAGATACTTTGATGAAAATATATTCAATCCACATGAAATTAATCTGTGGATGAGTACTGACCATCTAAAAAAAGAGACACAAATAAAACCGAGCCTTTTTTTGGGGGGGGGAGGAGGGAGAGGGAAGTTTGGTGGATTTTGTTTTGTGTTTTTTTTGTGGTGATGGTGAAAACTGGTGCTGTTTTTGAAAACATCTTGCCTGAACACCATTTGCAAACATGAGCTCAAAGCAGAGTTGCCGCTAGCACTCTTGCTGCTCCCAGATGATTCTTCCTTCCATCTTTGCTTAGACAAAATGCTCTTTGAATGCAGATGTCTTACCATTATTAATATCCTTTTTAACTTTAAATTATGATTATGCAAGCATTAACATTGCAGGGCACTTCAGAACTCAAATAGTCAGTACAGAAGAGAAGGTAAGAAACTGAAATGTGCAAGAGGCTTATTTTTCCTGGAAGGACATCACTTCCTGAACATGTACTTGAAGTTTTCCATTAAATACTTCTTTAAATTTTACTTTCCTAAATCCATTACTGTGTCTAAGGATTTGTGAGAATAACCCCCTGTTCCAAGTTAGATGGTTAGCAATACAAGACTGTGTGAGTCCAGAAGAAAAAGAAAAAAAAAAAAGAAGAAGAAATAAAGAGATTAATCTGCCTAATTTCAAACTGTGGAGCAGAAAATATTAGTTCAAGTTACTTTTGAATGAGAAAACGGGAAATTTTGATTGTTTAATTGTTTTAATTTTTGGGGGAAGAGAGGACTTCTGGGTGAGGCAGGAAAGTTAGCTGCTGTATTTGTCACTTCATTCTTTAATTCATGGTAAAAACATCCCATATGCAATATAGATGCCTCTTTATGTACAGTGGAAATTGAAATACATGAAATATTTGTTACTATTAGGAGTCACTCTTCATTTGTATCAACAGGATCTAGTTGCACAGCTGCTGCCTAACTATTATAACAGACTATATTAGAAAGAGTGTTTTTTTTTTAAGATCTATTGTAAAAGCAGCTGTTTCTAAGTGAAAAAAAAAGGATAAAACATGACTAAAAAAATGACAACTAAACTACAAAAATATTAACTGCCATGTTTATCTTATAGAAATTTTAAATTTTAAATCTACATTCAGTTACTGAGGTAAATCATTGTGTTTTAAAAATACATAGTGATGCACTAGGTGGAAAACACTTCATATCAAAAACTTAATACATCAGGCTGAAAAGCTTGATATCAGATGAATTACACCTGCAATCTTTCAGTCAGCTGCTAGGATTTAAAAGCATCATTTTAATAAATTGATGTATGACCCACTCTAACCACTGCTTTCTACAATGCATGAAAAAGCTAAATAAGGCACTAAATATTTTCATATTTTTGTTGTTTTTTATTTTTTGGTTTTTTTTAGCATATGACATATTGCTTTGACTGCTCTTCCTAGATGTTATACTGAGATTATAAATTCTTCCCTTTGCAGCAAAGTAATAAATACCTTAATTTGCCATTGACTCGGAGTCTGTGTCAACAAGATGAAGGTATGAAATACTTTACAATTAAATGTTTTCAAATAACAGACTGTCACGATCCGTGACCTATTATATCTCCTTATTGGAGTGTATTAACTTATCAGGATTTGCTGAGAGATCCACACGTGGGTATCGCCTCACACAGAGGCTACAGGAACTTATGTCCTGACTTTTTTTTGAGTGAATAACTCGCTCAGTGCTTACTAAATTTCTAACAACAGCAAGGTTTATTGTGGGGAAAACAAAGCAATTTGGGGCAGGAGGTTCAAAAGGAGTGATTACAACACATTAAACATATATGGGTACACCTTAGTTACACATCTTATCCACGTGAGGGAAGCAGAGGGGAGGGATTTGCCCGAATGGCTGGATTATATTTTCCCCTATAAGAGTGAAAAGGGGAAAAACATAAGCATTTTCGAAAAACAAAGACATAAGGTAGTTTGAGAAAGTAGAGAAAAGACAGCAGTGGTGGTCATTAGGACTCTGCAGATGAGGAGAAACAAGTCTTATACACTGGAAGATAAGGCAGGCATGGCAAAGTTTTGGAGGACTGATGAAAAAAAATGATAAAGGATAGAAAGTGGTCCTGTTTAAGGCACTTCTGAATCAGCAGGAGTCAGGGCTTCCCAGTGGCAATAGGATAACTGTAGAGCCCAGAGCTGAGATTAATAAAATGGAAGGAAAGATCAGTTGCTACGATGGCAAGATCTGAAGAATGGGAAGGTTTGATGGCATCCTGAGATGAGGAAGAGGTAGGGTATGGGCTAGTAAAAGACCACGAAAATGCAGCAAGTCAGAACATCTGGGAAGTTAAAAGAACAAGGAATCAGAGATTTTCTTTAAATCTGAGTACACTTTTTAGCTTAGGAAATAAGATACCTGAAGACTGTGATTCATCTCTGGCTGATACTCAGTTGTATGTACATGCTACACAGACATTGCTACTGGAGACACTCCAGTGTTCAGAGATATCTCTTCAGACCAGTAGCAATGGCACAGGAAAACAGAAGCACACAAGCTCTTTTGAAGTGTCAGCTAGAGATGAGAAGATGGATATGTATGGGTGGCTCAATCAGCTCCAGATGCTTACTTTTGATCATGTGAAACCTGGAAAAGTTTTCCGCATATTGTCAGGTGCTTAGAAACCTCAGTTACACCCAAATAGTCTGTTTTGCCCACTGTTAATAAAAGGTTTCTTAGGTTAATAGCTCAGATTTCTACATTATAGGTACCTAAACCTATGTGACATAAATCTTCGTTCTGTACCAAGCTGCAAGGAGAAGCCTTGCAGGTGTCATTGCTGATGACAAAAATGGAAGGCAATAAATCATTATATTGCTTTCTATCTATGGTTGCAGGGATAGTCTGATACAGTAATGGAAAAGTCCAACTTTATAGACAAGTTAACATTATGCTTTGAAACTTGCTACCTAACTACCTAACTACCTATCTAGTATTTGGAATTGTTTTGCTGTTTATTTTTTTTTTACCGTGGAAAACATTTTACCTCTCATTATAGAGTCTGTCCATCATACAAGACTTCCATTTGTTTAAATACTCAGATAGCTTTTAACATCTGTTTGAATCCTCTATTCCTAAGAAAAAATGTCCTGTAAAATAAGTTAAATATCTGGCAAAACAGAGCAAACAAGCTCTTGCAGATTTCTGTCAAAATGAAAGTAAAACCTGCAATTAAATCTTCCTTATTGGAATACTTGCATATCTTTGGGAACAGAAACATAAAAGCTCTTCAGTATGTGTAAAAGTACTTTGTTTCTTTGGTATTTTGCCTGAGAAAAGTTCCTGGCATATTGTTGAAAATGTAAATTTCACAGAATCCTAGAATCACAGAATCCTAGGGGTTGGAAGGGACCTTGAAAGATCATCTAGTCCAACCCCCCAGTTTATTTCCAACTCTTTAAATGTAATAATTGTCTATACTTACTAGTCACATAGAATCATAGAATGGTTTTTTGTTAGAAGGGACTTTAAAGATCAGCTATTTCCAAACCCCCTGCATGGGCAGGCATACCTCCCACTAGACCAGCTTGCTCCAAGCCCCAGCCGACCTGGCCTTGAATACTTCCATGGATGGGGCATCCATGACTTCCCTGGCCAGCCTGTTCCAGTGTCTCATCATCGTCACACTGAAGAATTTATTCTCAATATGTCTAACCTAAATCTCCCCTCTTCCAGTTTTAATCCATTACCCCTTGTCCACTCTCTACACGCCCTTGTAAAAAGTCCTTCCCCAGCTTTTCTGTAGCCCCTTCAGGTACTGGAAGGCCTCTATGAGGTCTCTCTGGAGCCTTCTCTTCTGCAGGCTGAACAATCCTAACTCTCTCAACCTGTCTTCATAGGAAAGGTGCTTCAGCCCTCTGATCATCTTTGTGGCCCTACTCTGGACTCTGTTAATGAGCTCCATGTCCTTACATTGGGGACTCCAGAACTGGACACAGTACTCCACATGGGATCTCACAAGAGTAGGGAAGAGAAGAGCAATCCACTCCCTAGTCCTGCTGGCCATGCGGTTCTTTTATACAGCCCAGGATATGGTTGGCTTTCTGGGCTGCAAACACACATAGCTGGTTCATGTTGAGCTTCATATCCACCAATACCCCCAGTCCTTTTACTCAGGGCTGCTCTCACTCAGTTCTTTGCCCAGCCTGTAATTGTGCTTGGGATTGCCCTGACCCATGTGCAGGACCTTGCACTTGGCCTTACTGAACTTCATGAGGTTGCCATGGGCCCACCTCTCAAGCCTATAAAGATCCTTCCTGATGGCCTCTCTTCCCTCCAGCTTGTCAACCACAATATACTGCTTGATGTCGCCAGCAAACTTGCTGAGGGTGCACTTAATTCCACTGCCCATGTCACTGACAAAGACATGAAACAACATCAGTCCCAGTACGGACCCCTGAGGAATGTGACTCATCACTGGTCTCCATTTGGACATCAAGCCACTGACCACAACTCTTTTGAGTGCGACCATCCAGCCAATTCCTTATCCACCAAGTGGTCCATCCAAATCCAAATATTTTCAAATTAGAGACCAGGATGTCCTGTATGACAGTGTTAAACACTTCGCACAAGTCCAGGTAGATGACATCAGTTGCTCTTCCCTTGTCCACAGATGCTGTGACCTTATCACACACACACAGAATCACAGAATTACCAAGGCTGAAAAAGACCTTTAAGATCATCAAGTCCAGTCTATGACCAACACCACCACATTGGCTAGACCATGGCACTAAGTGCCACTTCCAGCCTTTCCTTGAACACATCCAGGGACAGGGCCTCCACCACTTCCCTAGGAAGTCCATTCCAATGTCTAATTACCCTCTCCCTGAGGAATTACTTCCCAATATCCAACCTAAACCTCCCCCAGAGCACTTTGAGGCCATGCCCTCTTGTCTTGTTGCTAGTTGCCGGGAAAAAGAGCCCAGCCCCCACCTGACTACAACCTCCCTTCAGGTAGTTGTAGAGTGTGATAAGGTCACCCCTGAGTTTCTTCTTCTTCAGGCTAAATAACTCCAGCTCCCTCAGCCTATTCCTATAAGATTTTCCCTCTAGTCCTTTCACCAGACTTGTTACTCTCCTCTGGACCTGCTCCAGCACCTCAATATCCTCCTTGAAGTGAGGGGCCCAGAACTGTACACAGTACTTGAGGTGAGACCTCACCAGTGGTGTGTACAGGGGGAGAATTACATCCCTACTCCTCGTAAAAGGCCACCAAATTTGTCAGGCATGATTTGCACTTGGTGAAGCCATGCTAGTTGCCACCAACCACCTCCACATTTTCCATGTGCCTTAGCAGAGCCTTCAGGAAGATCTGCTCCATGATCTTGCCAGGCACAGAGGTGACACTGACTGGCCTGTAGCTCCCTGAGTCTTCTTTCCCTCCCTTTTTGAAAATGGGTGTTGTTCCCCCTTTTCCAGTCAGTGGGAACTTCATAGACTGCCCTGAATGTTAAAATACAAAGTGGCTTTGTAATTTTATCTGCCAACTCCCTCAGGAGCCATGGATAGATCTCAACAAGTCCCGTGGACTTAGGCACTTTAGATAAGGTTCTTTAAACTATCTTGAACCTGGTCTTCTACTAAGTGGGTGGCCCTTCCTACTCCTGTCTTGTCTTCTGCAACTTGGATGGTGTGGCCAGAGCTGGTGAAGACTGAGGCAAAAAAAGTCATTGAGTGCCACAGCCCTCTCCATATCCTGGATAACCACATCTCCTGTTTTCTTCTGGATAGGGCCCAAATTTTCCCCGGTCACTGATGTACTCATAGAAGCTTTTCTTGTTACCCATGATGTCCCTGGCCATATTAAATTCTGTCAAGGTTTTATCTTTTGTAACCTGATATCTGACTGCTTGGACAACTTCTTTGTACTCCTTCCAGGCTAGTTGTCCTTGCTTCTACCTTCCATAGACTTTATTTTTACATCCGAGTGTGTCCAGGAGCTCCTTGTTTATGCATGCAGGCCTCCTGACATTCTTGTCTGCTTTCCTTTTTGTGGGTTTGCATTGCTTCTGGCTTGGAGGAGGAGATCCTTGAACATTGACCAGCTTTCTTTCACTCCCCTCACTTTCACTCTCTTTCTTTCTTTCACTCTCCTTCGGGGCTTTATTCCATGTTACTCTATGGTGTCCTTTACCCCATCCTTGTTGGTGAAAACAAGGTCCAGCACAGCAATTTTTCTGATTGGTTCCTCTACCATTTGGAGAAGGAAATTGTTGTCAATGCATTCCAGCAACTTCTTGGATTGAAGGTGCCTTGTACTGTTCTTCCAGCAGGTTTCAGAGTGGTTGAAATCCCCCATGAGGACCAGGGCCTGTGATTGCAAAGCTGCTCCTATCTGTCTATAGTGGGACTCACCATCTCAGTTCTCCTGGTCAGATGGCCTGTAATATCTTCACTATGATATCACTTGCTCCTGTCTTCCCTTTAGCCCTGAATCATAAGAACCCCTTCCTAGGTAGCTGTCTCCAGAATAAGGTACCTTTAAGACTATATGCTTTTCTGAACTTTGAAACTGTGTTTTCAGTTACTTACTCAAGGTCCTCCAAAATAGAACCAAAGAACAAATTAACAAATAAACAGTATGGATGATCATGAACCTAATGTTCAAATTAGCTTCTGACACCTATTGTTTTACCATCATAAATATGTCTAAAAGAATCTGAGATGTTAGTTCATCAATCTGCCTGGTCCTATTTTTTTACCTTAGAGAGAGACATGTTCTGTCATCCAGATTAAGCCCATACTACATTAAACACATTAACCAAAAGAAACCAACTGAAAAAGAGAGGCATCCTTTGAGATTAAAGAATCTCACCTCAGACATAAATTACCTTCTGGAAGAACCTCTTCTCCTAATTCATATGGAAATGATTAATAGGTTTATAATTTGGAATCATGTCATAATTAAAAAACTTATGGTTTGTGCCGTAGTTTAGATTAGAAGACCCTTTGTGTGTGTATATATAGTTACACATTTGTGTATGTGCATTGTGTACACGAGTGTGTATTTATATATGTACTCAAAGGGTCTTTATATGGATATATTTATGCACATAAAGGGTTTTTTAGTCTAAATATATATATATACACACACATATATATATGTGTGTATGTATGTGTGTACTTAATACATGCATGTATATATCTATATCTGTACCTGTATCTAATGTTTATTTCTTCTGGGCATCTGTTTTGTTCTTATTTCAGTACATAAGCTTTCAGACTTACATTAATGTTCTATGTTTTGTTTGCTTGATGTCTACACTATATCAGTCACATTGCAAGATGTAATAAAATTAAGACTCTATTTAAATGATACACAAATGTGATGTTTTCCCACAAAACCTTGAGTCAGATAAATTTAATCTTTACAAGTACTCATTCATATTTAGATATTCTTATGAATACTTTTCCCAAGTTTGTTGCCTCTTTTAAAGATGTGGAAAATGAGTTATTTTAAGCTTCAATAGCAGAAGCAAGTGCAAGCAGGAGTCAGACTTACACTAATGCCCATATTCCCATATGCTCCAGAAAGAAGAATATATTCTAGTACAATGTAACAATGCACAAAGCTGAGAAGATATCTGAGGGCCTTAGAAAGTATTACAAGGATTAAACAGGCCTGAAAAGCCTGAGAAGTGTAAGAATACATTTTATTGGAAGAACTGAATAAAATATAATTATAGCAAGAGATATAAATATTAGATTGGTACTGAAAAAAAAAAAAAAAAAGTCAGTTTAATCTTTGGAAAGTAAATTCTTAATTAAAATAAAGGAAAGTGAATGACAGAGTACAACTAGCTGCTTTTTTAAACTCAACAGCTGGTTTTGCCTATTTATTTTTCTGGTTAGAAAATTAAGATAGGATTCCTCTATTTAAATTTACATTTCAAGAAGTGAGATATTCATACCAGAGCTGACCACTTCAAGTTATTTTTGTGGTCAAACAGAAGAATAAGATTCTAAACCAGGCCATTAAGAAAAAATGTAATACTTTTGGAGGTTCATGTTTCTCTGCATTGCTGCAAAGAGAGACTAAAGTTGCTACTTTGAATATCTAGCTTTTTTATTTCTAGTTCAATCTTCTGATCAGCCACTAGTGAATATAAATACTAGGAAATATAGGAAGAAAAAAAAAAAAGAAATTATGCAAAGATAATGGTGGGGAAAATATTTTGCGAAAGCATAGTAAAGAAATAGAAAGACCTGATACACAGGGGAATGAGGTTGCTATACGGATATGACCAAAAAAAATACTATGTTTGCATTTCCTTTGCCTTCTTTTTGTGTGTTACTCTCTGTCATCTTTCTCATACTGATAGTTTTTACTTGTGCTTATCTGGAGAGGTGACAATAAGGTGAAATATTTCTATAGTGTTCAATAAGACTCAAAGTTCAAAATGTTCATAGTTGTCAGAAAGTGTCAAACTCAGTGAATTCACCATTTGGGGAAAAAAGATCTGAAATATACTTTCACAAAACCCTTCAACTGCACATGGATTTTAGTTCTTTTGTATTTTTCATAGACACTTAGAAATTTCAGCTCTACTGTACCTATATATAACCTATCCTAAATATGCCTAAGTTTCTAAAATCAGCAATTCAGCAATAGTAAGGTCTTTCAGAGATACAAGACACAGTTTATAGCAAAGTAAGAAAACCTACTTAATTTCATATTCTAAAACACTAAGTTCAGAAAACTAAAAAAAAAACCAAACACCCTGTACTTTTTTGTCAGATAAACATAGAAATATTAATCTTGAAAAATATACAGCTTTCAGATGCAGAGACTCTTAGATCTTCTACCTCTGTCAATTATTTCACATCAATTATAGAGGGAACTAGAAACACCTGCTACACTCTGAGACCAATTAAATTAATTCTATGGGATCACAATGAGTTTTTTGACCCAAAATAACTTAAATGCTACCTTTGACAAGAGCTATGATGTATCTATACCAATGAAACAGCATGAGAAAATTAAAGGAGAAAAGCACATCCTTGAACTACCTTTAAGTAGCAAGTTACTTAATGCTAAGCAAACTGAAAAAGAGACTCTAAAGAACTATTTGAAGCTCTTCTCTCCTTTTTCCTTCACTGGACACCAATATAGCTTCTGTGAAAGTGTCATTAAAATAATGACTGAATTTATCACTCAATGAAATTATCTTTTTGACTACTGTTATGACCATATTTTATCAAAATCACAGAATTATTATCCAACCCTCATTATCCTTGACTTGTCATTACTTTCACCAGTGCTAGTTCAGCTCTTCATTTGTCAGGACTTTAATTATGTTCTCACCTGAGAAGAGAATAGTTTACTTCCATGTGCTATGTGTCAGCATAGTCTTACACAGGTACCTAATCTTAGACTGCTGTAAACAAAGGTCAGAAGACAACTCACCAGTAGTCTTCCTCCTTACCCCCTTTTTCTTGTAATCTTGACCTTTTTAATCTTTTAATTATGTTGAATTTAATCTTGTAGTGTTAGTATTTAGAAAGTATGAAGTACAAATCATTAATTTAACTATTTTTATTCCTTTCTAATTTGTTCATATCCTTCCGACACATGGATAAACTACTGCCACTACATGTAGTCTTAATGAGCTTATGATCTTCTGCCTAATAACTCCATTATATTTGTAATTACAGCAACAGAATTTATACATTTTGTCACTGCCTGGTTTTGCACAAAAGATATTTAATGCAAATTTTTTGTATTTATATAAATTCATTATATTTTTCATGTAATAATATACAATCACTAATATGCTTATATACGGAAATTTTGCTTTTACTAAAGACAACATTTTGATAGAAGATTTCTAACCTACATGCTACTTGAAAAAAATGTATTAGTTTCAATCTTTAATGCACTTTAGGCTGTTGTCTTTAGCTCTTCCCTGAATTTTTAGAAGAAAATATATTGGTATAGAATTTATTCTAGCAGCACAGGCTTTAAGACAAATCTTCATTAACATGCTTATCGCAAGTACAAAATTATTTCATGGAGGTGGAATTAATCAATGTAGTGATGACACCTCCCTAGAGATATATAGATCAGTTGCCTCTATAAACAAAGAGACAGGCATGGATTGCAAATCATCTAGACTGACGACCTTGTTTAACACACTTAATATCTTTAATCAGAAGATGTGAAATGTTTTTTTAATTAATTATTTGTTGTTTCCTTAATTAATTTTGTATCTGTGAACAAAGCTCTGAATACTAATAATGTATGTGGTTTGTGTAATGCAAAAAAAAATAAAAATGTACCCGTACTTCATGCTTTCTTTCTAAGCCACTGTCCAATTCCATATCTTAATTGGGTCATCTGTAATATGTTACTGCCACAAAGTGGAGTCCTCTCTGGTACTGATCTTCAAACTTCCAGGCAGCCTGCAGTCCATCCCATATGGGAGCTTCCTACAGATGAGCTGCTCTTTCACAGTGAAGACAAAAACCTTCCCACCGTCTCCCATGCCTGTCTTTCCTGAAGAACGTGTTTGACCACTATACCACTCCAGGCCCACCTTGTCTTAGTTCATTCAGCAGCATTGTAGTTGTGCAACATGTGGCATTCTGGTTCCTCCTGCTAGTTTGCCGGGTCATGCACATGTTTTTAATGTATGTACCCCTCAAGAAAGTTTTGTTCCACCCTGTTTCTAAAGTCTGTTTTGTTCTGTTGCTGTGGATCTTTGGTTTTCCACCTGTGTCCTCCATTCCTATGCTTGAATGTAGCTTTTAATCTCTCTCCCCTTTTCTTCTTAGTATAAGAATCTCTTGACCAAGCTAGGAGCTTGCTGGCTCTTGCCTAGGGCTGCTTTTGTCTTTCTTCTAGGTGTTGGATGTTTTGTTTTGCTTCATTACTCACTTCCCTGAACTAGTAGAACTGTTTAAAGTGATTAAATGGGTTTTTTTTGTTTTTTTTTTCCTTTTACAGCTCTCCAGTCCTTTTGTCACTTCATTGCTAAATCAATCTCTTCAAAGAAAAATGAACACTTCTTAAATAACTTCATTTTTAAGGCATCTTTACAGTGCAGAAATGGGTTATTCTCAGTAGGGTCTTGCTTATTTTCCAGTGCATTTGTATTTAAATAGAGGTGGTATTTATTCAGTAATCATCTATTGTGAGGTCTGTGACACCTTTTTTAGAATTTCAGCTCTAATATTGAGATAGAAAGACAAAAGAGAAACGTGAGTATCAAATGGGGCTGACAGCACGGCATGTCAGTAAGAAAATGGAAATGGCAACTTGATAGAGAAACACAGAGTCTCTAACCTCAGCTGTGATTCATAAATTTGTGTAGACAGTCTTCAAATTGTCATTACTTTTCTTTTCATAAATCCATTTAAGTAGTAAAAAAATGATGTTCTTCTCCTTTCTGTTCTATTATGAAAGCAAAAAGTAATTAGAAGAGGACTCAGCTGGATCCTCAGATGATATACAAGCAACATATAAGTCAATTGGAAAAAGCTGATCATTGCTGTATATCAGATCTTCTGATCCATCTACTAGATTATCCAGAGAAGAATTTAATAAGGTCAGTCATGTCTTCCATAATCTCTTTCTTCATTTCAAATGAAGCCATTTTTAGTCTGAAGTTATAGCATATCTACAAGCCAGTTAATATAGGTTTTAATCATTAGAAGATGAAGTATTAAGGAAAATATAATTTAAAGTAAGTTACCACAAATCACAGAATAATAGAATAATAGGAGTTGGAAGAGACCTCGGAAAATTGAGTCCAACCCCCCTGCTGCAGCTGTTTAATTTAAGAATGGATTTAAGTGACAGCTGTAACTGTGACAGCAAATCATACATGAGAACTACACAGAGAAGGACTGAATGTTAACACAAAGCAGATTTAATTTCCTCAGGTTTCTTTGATGCTTATAGTTTTGTTATATAAAAAGGCTCTTATATTGCCCTTCAAAGACTGCAAAGTCATTTCACTAAAGTAAAGATTACCAGAAAAAACAATAAACATACAAACAAAAACCAAACAACAAAATAACCCACAGGAAATAAGTTTGAATTTAATGATTTCTGAGGGGACTACACAGAAACATGTAAACTGAGTGAAGATATTATATTAAAACAGGATATCTCATTAATTATAATTTAAGAAGAGGTCAGTGATGATACTTTACACAGTTTCTATAATTTCCAGTTGGATAATTCTAACAATTTGGACACTATAATATTCAAGGTTAAAGTTGATAGGGAGAAGAAAGAGAGAGGAAAAGAGGAAGAAAAGGAAGGAGGAAGGAAGGGTATCAGACGGAACAAAATAATCCAAAACCATGTTTGATGTCACAATGCCTTTATTTCTTGAACCAGGAGAGTGATGGCATAACCCACCATAGCAAAGCAAGCCTGAGCTACAACTCAACCAAGGCTTCAGAGGAAGAGCTGCCAGCAACCCTAACTGCAGGAGGATCATGGGAGCCACAAAATGACAAAGCTTGAGGACCAGGTTCCCATCCCTATACTTGGGAAAAATCTTCTACTCTGATTAGGGCCATGGTCAGTATGAACCCATCCTTACTAGGGGTTTGAGACAACTGGACTGCCCTTGCCATGGCAGCTGCCTGAAGGGATTAGTGTGGAAGAGGGTGCATGGTGTGGGGGAAGGTGATAAAGCTTCTGAGAGCCATTAACTTAGCCTGTACTCCAGTGCAACATCTGCCCCTGCAATAGTGGGAGACATCCCTTGCACCACTGCTGCTAAAGGAACACTGCTAAAAGGCCCTGCCCACAACTTGAGCACTAATTTCCATCTCAAAAACTCTATGACTGTAAAAAAAGAGAATTTTGCAAAGTAAGCTTCTTCAGTTACAGAAATATAAATAATCAATTGCAGTTGCTATCAGAACTCCTAAGCCTTGCAGAAAATGAGAAGGAAAAATGTGTTCTTAATGAGAAAATAAAGCAGAATATATTAGAATATAAGACACAGCTTACCTTGCTTTAAGCAGATGGTTCTGAATAAATGCTGGGGAATAGACAGATGTTTATTACCTTGTTTAGAATAAATATTTTATTAATGTGTTTTCTCATTAGCAAACATACAAAATAAAAGTGCGGATTTTTTTTACCACAGAATATGTGCAAAATTAACCTTCAGAGTCATAGGTATTGGAAAAAAAAAGTTTATGGGAGAGCTATTTCCAAAGATCAGAACATTGCATAATTTAAGAATAGCTGTATTAATCCCCTAAAATACAAATATACAAGTTGTTTTTTTTTTAAGTGTCTTTAAAATATCTTAAATCCTTGAATTATAAAAAATGAAAAAAAACAAACAAACAAACAGACCTTCAGCTTCCATGTTCAAAATAGAACAAACTTATTGATTTTCAGTTGCAGAAAGGTTACTGGCAAATTATAACATTAAAAGTATTTTTTAATGTGTCATGTTGGTCATATCTCAGGAAAACTACAAAACTCCTACTTGGTGCTCTGACAAGACATAAGTATTTTTTTATGGTTAATGAAGAAAAATCTAGCAATTTGTGTCTGATACAATGATGATAATATAGTTAGATCTAATTATTACTGACATATGAACTCTTCCTATTTCTGTAGCTGTCAAGAACTGAGAATGACTGTGAAAAATGGAGAAGGGTTCTATCTGCTTAAGAGAAAATGAACAATGTTATCTGCACAAAGAACTTTTTTGAATGGCAGAAACCATGGGAGTGTTCAATGACAAAGAAGGTAAGGATCTTGGGGGGGCGAAGGTTTAACCTGTAAAGTTATATTGAAGTGTCAAAAACAGCAAAATAAAAAACTGTTCTAAATTGCCTTAATTACAGTAAGCTAATTTTTCCTCCTTTCTCTAATTTCAGAGCTCTTTTTTCTTTTTTTGTTTATAGATTCCCACTGTTTTTCTTTTCTTTACTTGTTTAGGAAGGATGCGCTTATATATGTGTATGTGCATAGCATACGTGTAGGCCTCCTGTGTTAATCCTAAGAGTACTAATTATACAAAATTCTTATCTGACAAACACACACTGAGAACATTTGTCTTTTGGATTAGCAGTGTTTTAATACTGATAAACAGAAACTCTTCCAAGAGTCATTGACTTCCATATTTTAATTACATGTTACTGTATTGTTTGCCAATTATGCTAGAAGGATCCTTTCTGAGGCGTGAAAACAGTTCAGAAAACAGGCTAATACTGTCAGAGATTTTAAAGGGTGAGCAGAAGAAGATGGTCTGAGAGTTGTTTCTTTTAATCTACCAACATGTCATTATAAATGATTAGAGGACAGCAAAGTGTTTAGGCCTACATTCCCAGACTTCAGATTTCAAATTACGTTGATTTTCATGAGTGCACACGTTGTTGTCTTATCAGATTTCTCAACATAGAAAGTAAGTAAAGAGCTGAAAAATACAAAAACTTTTAATATCATCCACATTTTTCACTTATTTACAGGTTCAATCTATATATGGTGTTGGGCTTATATTCTACTTCTGACAACACAAGTGTTCACATACTAAAAAATCTTTATAAACACAATATATGAAGTGCTTGGTTTGACTACAACATAAATAATTGAGAGGAAGAATTGCTATGAGAGTATTTTTTGCAGGGACCATGGGAGAGGCAAGGAAGAGAAAAAATAATAGATAGCACTTGCATTACAACAATATATTTAAGTAGAATGTGTAATCTGAAAAGGAGTTCAAAGTAGTAGTTTGCTGTCCTGACTTTACTTACTAGTAGTTCAAAGGTTTTTGTTGAAATGGCTTTTACAGAAGGTTAAACTCCTGAAAAAAAAAAAAAAAAAAGGTGGAAGGAAAAATAGATGCTGATACACACTGTATAGAGAAGTAGATTAGGAAAAATGTGTTGTGGTATAAAAAAAAAAAAAAAAAAAAGTTAATTGAAAGTCTGAAATATGAGGATTGATGTCACTGATTATATACTTCTATTTGGTTTTCTCTTAAAATAAGTTAAAGTAAAAAAACCACATATCTACAATTTGTTTAAGTAATGTTTTCCATGCACTGGATACAAGTTGTTAGGGATTTTTTTTCCTGCTGTTTTTCACCTATAAATGTCAGTAGACTGAACCAGAGTGGTTTGTAGTCTCAATAATCTCATCACCACATCCTTTCTGCACTTCAAGGAGAAAACACTGTTTTGCTGTAGTGGTTTTTTTTTGGTTTGGTTTTGCCTTTTTTTACTCACCTTTTTTATCCTTGTGTACTTTTAATCTCAGCTTTTCAATCTGGTTAAGCATAAATATGCAAGTGGAATACAGTAATTCTCTCTCTCTCTGGAAATGTTTAATTAAATCTGATGAAATCCATTATGTCAGGACCTAGTTTAAAGTCTTTAGAACGTATTGAATATTATTTTTATTCACTTAGACGCTCAAATTACTTCATTAGTGCAGCTGCACAATGGTAAAACTCATTCATTAAGCTATACATAATGACTTTGAGATGTTTTTACTTCAAAAGATACTGCAAATTCAGAGGTCAGCTCCTTTTTAAAAAAAATATTCACACATTTTTAGGCAATTTGTTTTTTGCTTACAATATCTTAAAAATACATCATGTTTTCCTGTTTGGATTTGCTAACATTTATTTATTTTCTCTCAACTACAAAACTGTAAAAATTGAACTGGGTTCTATGACCCATAAATATTTACAATTCATAAAAATCTGGTATTAATAAGTATTATAAATCTACAATAATCAATGTAAAATACATGAAAGCTTTCCAACTTACTCTAAGTGAGTGATTTTGGATTTATATCCAGGAGGAGAATATGGTTCTGGCTTTTTAAAACTATTCTTTCACAATATGATGATGCTAGCAAAGTCTAAGACCATATGTAAGTGAACAGAATATTTTGGTTTTCTACATAAACAATAATGATGAGTTAATTAATAATCAATATAGCACTAAACATTTCATTATTTTTTGCCTGGTCTCTATCAGAAAAGGAAAGGATTCCAGTTCAAATTTATTTTAAAAAACATAAGAGGAATTCAAGAACAGCTGTAGCACCATAACCAGTAAAACTAATATCAGCATAAATACTTTTCCCACTTTCCTAATTCAGTTAATATAGTAATATCAGTGGTGGAGTTACTACTCCATTTGGAGCTGGGAGTGATTTTCTTCTCTGAGAAATTTCCGTGAATACAATATAATGCAATTTTTAAAGTTCAAACTAAGATATTTTTTGCCTAAAATAGATTTATCAGTGCAGAAGGTTGTCAAAGCAAGAAAAAGATTTACAGTAGAGGTAATATGCTGTATCAAACCAGATAGTACACGTGGAAGAATGACATATCTGAATACATGCTATACAGGTAGAATATGAGGAGAGCTTTACTCAGGTTGCTAGTATTGCTTTTGTTACTATACCCCACCTGCTACGCTGACTGAGCTAGCATAATTGTGTCACCACATGCCATATTCTTGCTTTCATTTTGCTGTGATAAATGAAAAGCCAAGACTACCTGCTAGGTAGCCATAATTATAGAAGTTATTTGTCTTTCCAGCTTCCAGGTTTGCAATTCAGAGTGATCCCTGAGGGGTGGCATCTAGCACCCTGACACCTGAGAACAGCCACCCCATACACTTTCAGAGGCCGCCTCTGAAATGGCAGTAAAAAGTGAGGCACAGCTTGCTAGTGTCCATAAATGGACCTGAACTGGGCAGCTGTGTTTGAATGCCTGAATTAACACATGGAGTGGGTTTCAGCTCCACATTCAGTCATTTTTTAGAAGTGGAAACAACATGTAAGTCTAATAACGAACAAGGCATCTAGAGGTTTGAAACTTAGAGATATGTGGTTAGCTGTGTAGTTCTCAGTAGGATGTGCTTGATTGTATTAACATAAAGTGGCTTGTGGGGCTTGGGTACATCAATATTATTCTATGGATAGTGAGCTGGGAGACACCTTCCTCTGTGCTTCTGTGCTGGTTTTGATTGGGATAGAGTTAATTTTCTTCACAGTAGGTAGTATGGGGCTGTGTTTTGTATATGTGATGAGAACACTGTTAATACAGGGATGTTTCCGTTATTGCAGTGCTTACATAGAGTCAAAGTCTTTTCTGCTTCTCCCACCACCCCACCAGCAAGTAGGCTGGGGATGCACAAGAATTTGGGAGGAGACACAGCTGAGACACTTGATCCAAACTGACCAAAGGGCTATTCCATACCATAAGATGTCATGCTCAGCAATGAAAAGCTGAGAGAATAAATAATGGGAGATGCTTAGAGTGGTGTCATTTGTTTTCTCAAATAACACTTAGGTGTGATCAAGCCATGTTTTCCTGGTGAAGTCTGCCTGCCAATGGAAAGTAGTTTTGTTTTGCTTGTGTGTATGGCTTTTGCTTTTGCTATTGAACTGTCTTTACCTAAACCCATGAGTTTTCCCACTTTTACCTTTCTGATTCTCTCCTGTATCCCACTGGGCGAAAGTGAGCAAGTGGCTATGTGTTTTTTAGTTGCCAATGAGGGTTAAACGATGACAGCTTCTGATTAAGAAGGACCTGGCAAGAGATAGACTACAATTTAGCACTGCCTTCTGTATAATTTAATTTACCCTGCTCTGGCAGGGGGGTTGGACTAGATGATCTCTCGAGGTCCCTTCCAGCCCCTAAGATTCTATGATTCTATGATTCTATGATTCTATTCTATAATGAATAAAACATAGAATTATTTTTGAGGGAAAATTATTGTCGGAAAAAAAAAACCAAACAAAGAACAGCAAACTAGCCTTCTGGGTTATTTCAGAGGTCCTTCTAGTTCTGCATCTATCTCTGAAAGTAGCCAACAGCAAGACAAATATATATTATGTACTAGAATATTTTTTCCAGTATCTAGCATTTTGATCTAATTTCACTCAGAATTGGTTCTAGGTATTAAATCCCTGAGTTCATTTTTCACCCATTAAATTACCTGATCAGTTACAAAGCTCAACAGAAAATTTCAGCACACATACAATTTTGCAGCAAAGACTTTCATAGCTTTCCATAGTTTTACTACTTCTTTTAGTGGTGAGTTGTACACTCAAATGTTAACTTGGACTATGGGGATTGGAGTCTGTTTGCAAGAAAGGTTTTTGTTGAAACGGTTCCACTATGTAAGAAGAAATAGAAGAAAAAAAGCAAAAAAATGGAAAAAAAATATGTTTCCCTTCTGTTCCTATAATAAATATTCCAAAGGGGAATTATCAGATCTTCACTTTTTAAATAAAATGCTTTCAAATTGAAGACATATTTTCAAAAAATGCTAATATAATTTTGGACAGATGTGCCTACTATGTTCACTATTTTCCCTGGTGTTTCCACAGATGGTCTTGCTTCATCCCTTGACATCTTCTAGTTCATATTTAACATACAGTGTTGCTTTTACTTCTTTTTACAATTGATCATTTTTATTTGCATTCCTTTCTATCCAGATGGTTCTCAGAAGAGCTTGGGTGTTCAGTAAAGATTTAAGGGATACTTCTATGCCTGTTACAGTTTGACTCAGGATCAGAGATTAAATCAGTGACAATAATGCTCTCAATCCCCTCCCTCTCCTATTCAGATAGGGAAAGGAGAGAGATTTCCTGTTCAATTTAGCAGAACAGCTAGCTTTTATAAATTGTGACAGTGTGTTCCAAAAGCAAATGTCCCATAGTGAGAATGTTGATCAGGCTAAATAATCTTTATATATTGTGCTGGACTGACTGTCACGGTTTGATTCAGGATTGGCAAATGAACCAGTGACAACAATGCTCTCGATCCCCTCCCCCTCCCACCCAGGTAGGGAAGGAGAGAGAAAATGAAGGAGAGAGAGACTTTGTGGATTGAAAACTAAACTAGACAAATTTAATTGAATACTAATGATAAAAGAAAATATGTATAATTATACACAAGTATACTCAAGTATATGCAAAACCCTATTGCCTCCCCCTATCCCCAGCAAAACCCATGGCATCTTCTGAGCTGTGAGCAGTCCTGAAATGTCCCAGACCATTGTCAGAGAGAGTGGTAGAGCAGACAGGAGCTGAGAGGAGAGGAAGAAGGCCTGCCTGGATGTCTGTGTTTCTACTTCTCAATAACTCTGGTTCTGGGATACACAGAGCAATGACTGGCTGGTTTTGCTGTATTTAGTTCATGGGAACAGGGTCCTTCAGTCAGAATAAATGATGAGGCAGGGATAAGTATATGAAAGAAGGGGAAACCTAAGAGCAGAAGGGAGCAGCATAGAAGACCTGAGCTGGAGAGCAGAGGTGAGACCAGTGCTGGAGATCCTGAGGTTGGTGAGGAAGAAGGGAAAGAATGTCCTAGCATCCCATGGCCAGACAGCAGGCTGTCCCCTTGTACTCCAGGGAGAAGCATTGCAGAATGTCCCCTGGAGATGCCTCAAGGGGCAAATGTGGACTTGCAGCCTGTGGACTTGAACCTGCAGCCATGGAGGACCCTGAGCCAGGCAAAGTGACTACTCCTGAAGCAGCCCATGACTCTGTGTGAAGTCTGTGCTGGAGCAGTGCACCTCATGGGAGGAACTCATAACAGAGAGGTTTGTGAAGGACTCTCTTCAAGGGGAGGGACCCTGTGGGGATACAGGGGAGAACTGTGAGGAATTCTCCTCCCTGAGAAAGAAGGAGGGGCAGAAAATAAGAGGCTATGAACTGACTGTCTCCCTGTGCTGCTCAGGGGAAAGAGGCAGAGAAACCAGGAACAAAGTAATATGGGGCCAGAAAGAAAAGAGGGGTGAGGTAAGGTATTTAAGGTTGTATTTAAGGTTCTTTGTTTCATTTTTGTCCTATGTGCATCTGATTAGTATTAAATCAAATTTTTATTTTTTCCCCAAGCTGAGTCTGTTTTGCCCATGACCATAACTAGTGAGTGACTCATCCTTGTCTCGACCCACAAGCTTCCAGTTGGCTTTTGTTGTTCTCATCCCAACAGAGGGAAGAGGGAGGCATTGAGTGAGTGGCCACATGGCTGGTTCTTTTTTGTCAGTTAGGCCCAAATCATGACAACAATGAACTTAACTTCTGTTTCCAACTCAATATGTGTACTGTGCACCTAACAGACAATGTGAAGAAGGCATCTTAATACTTATGTCCATTTTCTTCCATAATAAATGGGATCCAGTATACTCAAACTGAGCAAACTGCTGTGGGACACACTTTCAAGCACATCCTAAATCCAGATGTAGTGCATAATTCATAACCACAGGCATAAACATAACACAAATTCATATCTGCATTAAATCACTTTCATGCTCTAAGGTAGATGCATTCACTAGGTGAAATGTGCAAACCTTAACAATTTATAGTCTTTTCCATACTAGCCAAGCATTGGAACAGGCTGTCCAGGGAAGTGGTGGTGTTTGAACACATGGAGCTTGGATATGACTGCCCCAGTCTGTGCTCTAGACATCTTTCTGTCTGTAACCCAGAGTGCACCATTACTTAAATTGGGTTCAACATTGCTTTGGAGAGATTGGAATTTTTTTCAATGAAATAGACACTGAAGACCAAACTTATAAGTATATTCATGCCTAAAGTGGGGCAGTCATATCCAAGCTATATTTAAAATAGGGTTCATTTTTTTCGGTCTGGCCTTGAATTTCAGAAATTAATAGTTCCTATAAATTTTTACTTGTAAAGATTCTTAATATTATTTTAAACACTTCAAATAAATTATTTGAAAAAAATATTCAACTATTAATCAAGTGAGATAGAGATTGATTATCACCTTAAATTAAATTACAATTAAATTAAATTGAAAAGTCAAAAGGAAGGTAAGATTCTTCACAGAGATACCTGAAAATAATCTGCAAAATTATTAATTTATTTGATTTTTCCAAAGTGTTTATCTGCTACATTTCATTAGTAAAATTTCTCCTATTTGATAATGTCTTTTTGAAGTAAATTAAGAAACTTAGTATATTTATGGGAACCAATTGCTAACAGTGAGGACTGAGTTGAGTAACTTGTTAGGCCCATTTCAATAATTTTTTCATGGCTTTGTTTAAAAGTACATTACAAAATAATGTCAGAGGAAAAAAAATACATGTCACCTTCACTTTGATACTAGTCTTCACAACACTTTTTAATTTAAGACACTATACTAAATGCTATCTTACACAAAACTGACAATCTCATATTACAGTCTTTCAAGGCACACATTTTACACAAACCATCTCAGTAATCTCAGAGATAAACTTGCATTCTTAATAAACCAGAGTTGCAGAAAGCTGTTCCACAATAAAGAAAACTGCAATGAACTAAGTATTTCTGTCTTTCCATGTGCCATAATAGCCATTTTCCTATCTCACTTTCTTCATGTCAGGAGTCTGGGCAGCACTGAATAGGCTGAAGCTGACAAGAAAGGAAATGCCAAGAACTTCAGAATACTCTGTGTCTGCAGAATTTTCACAAGAGTGTTCTTCTTTTAGCAAAAGAAAAAATGAGGAATTGTGGTGTTACAAGATGATTTGATAGCTGTTACAGACTCAATATTCATTAGGAGCAGATTCGGACTAAAGCAGAGCTCACTGATGTTGGGAAAAAAAAATGGAAACCAACAGATATCTTAAAATGATCCAAGTTTCAGAGATGGCAGCAGGCATTTAACATTTCCCTCTTTTTCAATGAAATGCTTTTAAAACAAATAGATAAATTGTTTTTAATAAATGTTCTCTGATGTGATCAGGCAGACAATGATCGTAAGCTCATTGTTGTCCAGACACAGTCATATCAATCTTATTACATGCCCTAAAGTCTTTTGATATTTCTTCAACATAATTTGTGATCAATATTGTTTGGTTTGGGTTTTATTTCTGGATATTTTTAATCTATCTTGCCTGCCTCAGTGTTTTGATCTTATGCTGCCTTTTAGGCTCTCATATTTTATATCATTCTGTCCTTGACTCTTTTTTTTTCTCAGCTCAGACTCTTGCAACAAAATTACTGTACTCCAAACTTTAGAACAACAAAAATAAACTTTAGACATTATATTTTTCCAATGTCTGTGACATCTTTGTCTGTGACATTCTTTTGTCTAAGAATATAATTTGGATACCATAGTTAGGTAGGGTTTTTCTTCCTCCCATTCAAACCCAGAATATCCCTATGGCTGTCTACTTTAGGTGTTTTCACAGTCTGGTAAACTTAATCACATCTGCAGAGACAGCAAGTGAAGTAATTCTTAGCAGTGGCATGTTAGTGGAACAGAGCTGTATCTTTCCAGTGAAATCAGTTTCTGAATACTTATGGATACCTGCTTTATCAAGCTTTTCTGAGAAATTAGCTGAAATTCAGATGGCTCCGTGCCTAGAACACAATGTATATTTCATAAGTCATTAAATTATTTTTGAATATATGTCTTGAATAGACGAAAAAAGAGGAAGGAGGGATGTCCAGAGTTATGGCTTTTGTTTTTTTCAAGTAATATTTATGCACTATGAAGCCTTGCTGTATTTTTTATAAATTATATTTTATTAAAGTACATTATATTATATTAATTAAATTCTATACTATACGTATCACATAACTTAGTCAAAGAGTATTCTTGTATGAACAAATTGAGAGAATCTTAATAGAGATAAGAGTAGAGAGTTCACAAAATTGAGACTTATATAAACCATACTGGTCATTGTTTTCAGTTGCATCAGAAAATTTATAGTGAAGTAAATTGTCTAATTAGAATTAATTATTAATTTATTCCACTGCTACCTGTGGAGTCAGGCATGATCTTCATATGAGTTCTGTGATAAAAACATGGCTTTCTGTGTTTGAAGCAACAGGAGTTTTGAGTCACTCTTACCTAAGCAGCAAGCCTCCAAGCACAAGCAGCTCCCTGGCTGGATACCATACGCCTGCCTTTTGTTTTCCATGGCAACCACATTTTCTAAGAAGTCTTCTGGTGTTTTTAGGAGACAAAAAAATACTACACATTAAAAAAAAATAAAATAAAATATATTATATTAGTAGTATAGTTATATAGACTATTCCAAATTCCCTATACGTATATTTTCCTTTTATCTTCAAGGTGCAAGAAAAAATAAATTGACATATTTAGTGTGAAATATGGGGGTAGGTTTTTTCTTTACATCTTAATGAATCAATTAGGCTGCAAGAGATATCTTGTAGAGTAGAAACTCATAAAATGTTTTAAAAGCAGAATGCATTTGTTTGTAGTTTTCTTTCAACAGTGTACAATTAGGCTGTTCATTATCATACAGTGATAGAGTGCACAAGAAAACAATCCAATTCTGTAGGGGGAAAATAAAATAAAATAAAATAAAATAAAATAAAATAAAATAAAATGTAGCTCTTCCTGAGACTAAAAAAAAAAAAGGGAAAGTTTACCACCTTTGGAAGAAAGGGTGGGCAAACTAAGATGAGTACAGGGATCTGATGATGTCATACAATGAGAAAATTAAGAAAATTAAGAAGGCAAAAGTCCAGTTTGATTTCAATCTGGCCACTGCCATAAGGGACAATACAATTTTTTTAACATATATATTATAAATAAAAAGAAAGGCAGAGAGAATCTCATAGAATCACAGAATTTTTTTAGTTGGAAGGGACCTTGAAGATCACCAAATTCCAACTCCCCTGCATAGGCAGGGACACCTTCCACTAGAACAGGCTGCTCAGAGCCCCATCCAACCTGACCTTGAACACCTCCAGGGATGGAGCCATCACAATGTCTCTGCGCAGCCTGTTCCAGTGTCTCACCACCCTTACACTGAAGAATTTATGCCTGTTCTCTAGCCTAAATCTCTCTTTTTTCAACTTAAAACCATTACCCTTCATCCTCTCACTGCAATCCCCTGTAAAAAGACTCTCCCCAGCTTTCCTGCAGGCCCCCTTCAGGTACTGGAAGGTCACTATGAGGTCCCCCCAGAGTCTTCTCTTCTTCAGGCTGAACAACCCCAGCTCCTTCAGCCTGTCCTCATGAGAGAGATGCTCCAGCCCTTGGATCATTTTCATGGCCCTTCTCTGGACACGTTCCAACAGGTCCACATCTTTCTTGTGCTGGGGGCACCAGAGCTGGACTCAGTATTCCAGGTGAGGTCTCACCAGGGCAGAGTAGAGGGGCAGAATCACCTCTCTCGATCTGCTGGCCACACTTAGAATCATAGAATCATAGATCATAGAACTATTCAGCTTGGAAAAGACCCTTGGCATCACCGAGTCCAACCATCATCCCTACTCTACAAAGTTCTCCCTTAAACCATATCCACCAACACCACATCCAAACGACCCTTAAACTTTGGAATCAGCACCACCTGTCACATTGTGTTTGATTTTAAAGCTTTTGGGTATTCTCAGTTTCAATAGTGAAGCTGGGCATGAAAACACAGAAATCATGAATTGGAAAACCAAAATAAAATAATGAGATAGAAATCTTTTTTTCTCACAATTAACTTCATTTTTAAGCAATGGAATGCTGGGAAAAATTGGGTGACTCATCCATTTAAAGGGCAATGTTAAGCAGGCAGTGAGCCAAGCTGAATCCTGTATCACTGTAGACAAACTTGACAATTGACATGTGAGGAGCCTGCTTCTGCAGTCTTTATTGAAGGTGAGTCAGAAATAATTTTTTTTGTAGAACAACTGGTAGTATTTATGAAATATTTTAACTTCAAATCAGTTATTCTGTTTCAAGAATATCTTTGCCATAGAGGTGACCCCTAAGAGTGAAATCCTGATTCAGTTGTACCAAAGACCAAAGTTTTTTTCTGATAAGTTCCAAGACAAGGTGCAAAGAAGTGCAGCTGCTATCCTGGTGACAGATAAGACTGCATAATGTTGTCTATGCCATGCATCATGTGTTTCTGAGTGCACATTACATGGGGTGTAACATTAGCTTTCTCACCACTAATCTGCCTCAACCCTGTCTTCTAATTGTGGAAAAATATTCCAGGTCTCTTTTTCTGTAATGCAATATGTCATTTATAGGTTTGATTAATTTCTAGTTTCACACAATTTCATCAGAACCTCTGTAATTTAGAGTGCACATCTCTAAGTACTACAGGAATAATAACTGCTTGTTTCTCTAAGGTTGTTAAGATGCTGTTCTTCAATTTTACCTCGAAGAGCTAGAATTTTATCTCATCACATTTCTTTTGCTTGATGCAATTTGTTGTAGGTAATTGAACATGTGGAGTGTTGTTTTTTTTTTTCATATATGTACTATATGTCAGTTTGTAAATCAGAGATGTGTGTGTTTGAGTTCTTTAGCTTAACAAATCAAGTCAGTTTTATTTATTTATTTTTTTTAAAAAGGCTTCACCAGACTAGTATGGTTCATGTTAATTAGTTTGTACAGATTGTAATTTATTGCTGCTACATATTCAGAGTGCGCAGTCCTTAGCAAACTCATCCACATTAGCTGTAAGCGTATCAAAGGGCTGTGCCGTTAACACTAATGACTATGGTCTGGGATGGTCTTCATTGATGAGATTGAATTGACCAGACTTGGGAGATCTTCAGCAAAGAAATCTCAGACCAAAGTGGGTTTGTACCTCCTCTCCCCCTCCAATTTTGGGACCTTATTCTTTTACAATTAATCTGGATTTTTAAAGATTTCTGACCCTTTATTACCTGTTAGATTTAATGGAGAAGGGAAGTTACAAATGCAAAGGAAAAGTTACAGGCAGGTACTGTGCCCTGTTGTTTGACTGGTTGTTTTGTTAATTTTACATTGTCCTTGCCTAGCTGCTGCTTCTTTTCTTAAAGCAAACATAGTTGTTGCCCAGCTCATAAGTTTGTGCTTCCACAGTTAGTCCTTGGAAGCTGATGAGAAGGAACCAGGATGGAGGCCTGTCACAGTCAGCATAAGGCACAGCTAGTACAAGTCCCAGAAGCAACTCTCTTTTCCATGAACTACTTGTGTTTATACAGTTATAGCTTATTAGTATGGATATGTTTGGACTCCTAACAGGCAAATATTGAAAACTGGTGTGCTGCTATCTTCTTGGTTGCAACAGATCTCTATTTTATGTAGTCTATTATGGTTAGAATATTTCTCTTGTTCAAACAGTTAAAAAATACTTAGTTTTACTTCAAAGTGGACTTTAAATCTAGCTGTTTTGCACAGGTTTTAAAACTGGAATCCACTGATGAGCTCTTCATGGGCTATAATGTGTGTAAAAAATGCTCTTGACAATAAATACTCTTGACAGAGATGTTTCAATACGACAGTATTACTCCTGTGAGTAGTTTTAAAGTAGCTGAGCTGCAGAGTTGAGGTTCATTAAAATATCTCATTTTAATTTGATCAACTAACTTATAAATTAATTATAACCAGTAGGAGTATGATGTGGGCATTCTCTGTATGTGTAAATCATGCAACCTTCCTCTTTCTGTAAGGGAAGCCTATAATCTTCCTTGTGACAGCCATGTTTGACTCTAGCAAAGATTTTGATAGATAGAAAAAGCAGTTTCATTCCCATGAAACTTTTATCACTATGGTTATGAGAGCAGCCATAAAGGTGACCTGGCTAGAAAGGGAAAATTACTGAACAGGAGAAAATGCCGGCCAGCCTGGGATCTGTAAGCCTGAGAACTAGGGCTCAGAACCAGAAACATTGACAATTGCAAGCTGTTCTCTTTGAAGTACAGCTGGGTACCTAGGAAAAAGAGATAAAATGAGATACCACCAAGAAGTGCTAAAACAAGGAACTGTAATGGTAGCTTATCATCTGGAAATGTGAAAAATACCCTGAAAAAATAGGAAAACATTCTGGGAAAATGAAAATTGGTCTGAAAGAATGGAAAACACTGTCAATTCTTGGCTGTTGCAGGTAGAAAATGGAAATTAATGACAACTTTTGGCTGCTGAAAGTGGTAGTGCCCTGAGCTCTCATGTGTCTATGATATAAAAAATCATCTATTTTTATGCAAAATGCAGCCTCTTTTTCTGAGAACTTTCCATGCTGCAGATAGCTTTACTTTCTTAAACATGACAAATTCTCTGCACAAACCCTCTACGAGCTCTTAAGACTCTCACTGGGGACAGCTGGCTAATGTCAAACTTCCTGATGTAGGTCATCTATGAATTGAGACCGTTACTTTATTACCCCCTTTTGAGTCCAGCTGTGGGATTGCTGTAGTTTGTTGTCCCACCTGTGGCATGGTTGAGTCCCCTTCTGGGTTTGTTTTCACCCTGAGGATGGTTTGGTTCCATCTGAAATCTGTTTAATTTACTTGCTACTAATCCTATATGTATATGTACAAGTAATTTATTGTATTTGCTGTTACATTGTTTATAAATTTGCCATACCCAGTAATAGTATATGCCTACTTGTTTGTTGCTGTTTATCAGTTTTTGCTTTTAGATTGATTCTTGCTACTGTTGATTAATATTTTATTACTGATTGCTGATAATAATTTTTAACAACTTGATAATTACATATAGTCACTTTTTTAATCATAGGTATACTTGTTATTGTTAATTTTGGTGTTAGCTTACTTGATAGTGTGGCAATATTTGTGGTAATTTCTGATGAAGTAAAGAAATTCAGAAGATGAAGCCTTGACTTTGTGTATCATGAAAGCCTACAATCCCAAGGTCATGATCTCTACACACCTTCAGGCTAGGTAACACTTTAACATTTGACACATGGTTCTGTTAACTGAAAACCATTCATCCTATTTGCTTCCACGTATCTTATTCTTTTCATATCCTTATAAGCCTGCTCTGGACACAGTTGCAGTCTTATATAAATCTAATTTTTAAGATTTCCTTATTCTGATTCAAGTGCCCCCATTATAGAGTCAAGCATACCCATAATAGCACATCTTTATAATGGTGAAATGGCATTCATACTTCATAGAATCATAGAATGGTTTGTGTTGGAAAAGACCTTAAATACCATCTATTTCCAAACCCCCTGAATGGGCAGGGACAACTCTCACTAGACCAGCTTGCTCCAAGACCCAGCCAACTTGGCCTGGAATACTACAAGGAAGGGGGAATCCACCACTTCTCTGGGTAACCTGTACCAGGGTCTCACCAACCTCACACTAAAGAATTTCTTCCTCATGTCTAACCTAAATCTCCCTTATTTCTGTTTTAATCCATTACCCCTTGTCTTCTTGCTACATGCCCTTCTAAAAAGTCCTTCCTCAGCTTCCCTGCAGGCCACCTTCAGATACTGGAAGGCCATTATGAGGCCTACCTGGAGCCTTCTCTTCTGCAGGCTGAACAACCCCAACTCTCTCAACCTGTCTTCATAGGAAAGGTGCTCCAGCCCTTGAATCATCTTTGTGGCCTTTTTCTAGACTCTCTTAATGAGCTCCATGCCCTTCTTATGTTGGGGGCTCCAGAACTGGCCACGGTAGAGCAGTTGCTATGTTACAGCTGTCATTTGGTACTGTTTATTATGTTAACATAACCAGCTGTACACAATGCTACATAGATCAGCTGTGCTGCAAGTGATAGAATATAATTTGACTTTGTTTCAGGCACATGGATTAAAACATATATATATATATATATATAAAAGGAAAACATCTTACAGTCCTTACTGTGTAATCCTGGTACATGTTATTAAAAATATTTTATGCAGATCTTTTCCTTTTTCTTATGAATTCTGCTGTTTCACTTTGTTGTCTTTAAAATGAAAGGCAATTAATGTAATTATTTTGTGCATTGAGAAGCCCTTACTAAGAATACATGTGAAAAAAAATTCACTCTGCTTCCCTGCTGTTATCCCCTCGCATTGATTTGTCATGCATACTGTACAGTTAAATACAGACTTTTAGATGAAATGTTCTATAAACATTAAAATCCAAACTATCTCATCAGTTTAGCTTTCCTTATTCCTCTCTGATTGTCTCCTCTCCTAGCTTCTTTCTCTGCCAAGAGTCAGGGGAAATAAAAAAGATGATGTAAGATTTAGTCATGTTGGCAGCTATCAGATTTTATAATAGATGACTAAAACTAAAGGGAAGCAATGAAACATTTTAAGAATGAAAATGAACATATTTCTAAATATTTGTATTATAACTAAGTTTTCTGGACTTTGATACATATTTATTTGTTAGTAGATTCTATTTTGATATAAAAGTACCAAACCATATCTATGGACATAATGTTGTAAAAATAATGTTTAAAAAAAGCCTATTAATATGTATTACCACCTCAAATATTATACAGCAAAAAGATACATGGTTTCTTCTAAATGGATCTACAAAGAGTCTGGAAGGGTAAGCAATTTTTTTGGATGTTAAGAAAAAATCACCTTTCAGAACATCAGAATTGACATAGTGATGGTGTATTTCTTTTTGCTGATGAACACACCATTTAGAATGTATATTCTGTATATACTTTGTGTCATTGTCATGCATGCCTTACCTATATTACATTACACATACTATGTCAAATGCAGTTCTAATTCTCTAGCATCAACATTAAAACAACTGTAAAATAAAGGGAATGACAACCATGAATTATATAGATGGCTGCTGCATTTAATGGAGATTTCTGTTTCTTGAGAGCAAAGGGAGAAGTTGGAAGAACCACCTGAAGACAGAAAGAAATTAATGCTAGCTTAGTTTCTGTTTTCAATCTCACTTTATGAACATCTATATGGAGCTGGAGAAAGAATACTAACTTTACTACTATGTTATATCCAGTTCAGAGACCTTGTCCTTATTTTTTCACATCAAATGAAGTAGCTAGCTAAGAAGACACTGAAAGAGATCAACTCCAAAGCAGGCAGCATCTTAGTCTCAGTGAAAACTTTCAATAACGAAATTAAAATATGGAATGATAAGAAATTTGATTCAAGGACTTCTGAAACCTTCTATACTACTTCCATATGGAAGAAATACATCTTTAAATTTTTTTTTAATGGATGATTTTTGCCTGGTCTGGTCTTCATTACTATTTTTTTTTTTTTCTCTGAATACCCATAATGGCATGACTCAAATGAGAAGAAAAAATACAGTTTCATTCTTTCATGTCAATGCAAGCAAACTCTAAATAGGTTGTTATCTTAGTCTTATGTCATTAGGCTTTTCATGTCTAATACAGATGACATCTATTGAGTGCAAATTACAATGGCAAACACTCCTGGGAATTACGTTCTCCAAATGAAGGAGGGAGATGACAAGATACCTTTGTGCATATATCCCCAATCTGTATAAAGATTTTTCTCCTTTTTATTAAGAGTGAATGAAAGTGTACAAACAAACAAACACACAAACAGAGTTATTCAAAATTTCATTACAGCAACAGCAAATGCAGTAATAACAAACTGCTGGAATAATCCAAACCTCTTAATACTTTTTGTATGATGACCCAATGGACAAGTTAAAAACTGTATATAAAAAAAAAGGAAGTACAATATGACATAATAAAAATATCAAATTGAAGGAATGGTTAGATGTATAATGAACATGACCTTGAGCTTTATTATTTCTTGTAATTCCTTTCTCTTTTGTATGCTTATTAAGCCAGAAACTATAAGTGGAAAGGATAGTTCTCTCTGTTTGCATAGTGTCTGTTCAATATTATCTTTTACATGGCTACAGATTACCAGCATTATACTAGTATTAGTAGTGCTGAATAGCAAATTATTATCAGTAATGGCTTTTAATATTAAAGTATTACCTGTAGCAGTAAGTAGTAATAATAAAATAATAATGTCAATGGTATTTATAGATTCAGAATCATGGAGGCTGGAAGGGACATCGAGAGATGATCTCATCCAACCTCTAGCTATAAGCAAATCAAAATTGGATCAGGTCTGCCCTTGCCCAGTTGAGCTCTAAGCATGCCCAAGAACAGAAATTGCACAGTCTGTCTTAGCAACTCATTTCAGTGTTTCTCTATTGTGTTTTCTGGAATAATAACAAAAAATAAAACCTACATATATATGCTAAAATGAATTTGGATAGTTCTGCCAGTATTCTTTTCTGAAAACCAAGAGAAGTGGATGAAGTTATAATTTCACTAGGTTATATGAAAATTATATATATTTTATAATTATTTTTTTAAATTATGATTACAAACTGAAGACTTCAAGTAGACATTCCAATCAGGAAACATTATATTACTAAATGAAATGCTAAATGGTAAGTAATTATGGTGTAAATATTACAATACCATCATCTCATTCTCTTAGGTAAAAAATTATACTGGAATATTTAATTTATTTATTTTTTTTCTTAATAATAGTTTGGCCTATTCATTTCATAATATTATAGCAGCTAATTTTCAGAAATTTTGTTACACTGTGAAAGAAAAACATTTATTTCTGTCAAAAAAACCCCAACATACAGAATTGGGCATTCTACAGTAAAAAATAAAGAGTAAACAAATTAAATGAGTGAGTTAGTAACCTAAGAAACCTCTAGAATACTATTGTACAGTTCCATTTATTGTATTTCATGCATTTTTGCAGCACATTTATCAATGCATTTGAATTATCTTTGCAATCATCTCCACTGAGGCTGCACAAAGGCAAAGGAGGTAAAATAACGATGTAGTCTCTCATTGATTGAAAACAGGGTACTAGCATGTAATCTCAGTTAGCTAATTGTGCTGATAGTGATACGCGAAGCATAGAATTATCTCTGTCGCTTTCCTCTGTCTATCATTTTCCTGTTCTATAGGGCCAAGAAAAATAAAAGGCTATCCTGCTATTATTGTTCCAATATAACATAAGGGAAGACATACACATCTGCAGAACAGATTATACTGGCACATTATATGATGAATTACTATTCAGAAGTTTGAAAGAGGTCTTAGCAAATGGTTACATTTCTTTCTTTCTTTTTTCTCCTTCCAAATTTTTGTCTATCTTGTCTGTTTAGGCTGAAGAGACTGCATAACAAGACAATTATGTCTCACACATATTTAACAATTCGTTAAGAGACTTTCAAAAATTACATAGTATTTGAGTCTTCTAAGAGGCACTGTAGTATTTCAAGAAGGGAAAATATGTTTGAAATTATTATAGACATCTGTGATTTATTATAGACACAGCTGTATGTAGTAGGAAACCCATTGCAAACAACAGTATGGAACCTTCAAGTTCCCAGTTGAAAATTCCTGGGACTCCAGTGTCTACAGAGTCATTAACACAATCACCTGCAAAATGCATTTGATTAAAGCTGTCAAGCATAAAGCAATGTGATAAAAATATTCCTCAACAGCATTTTGAGGTTAGTAAATTTCATTTCTTGTATGCATGTAAACTCAAAATCCTTGAAAGTTTTATGATCTGCTCAATTGATTTACCAAACTTTCCTATCAAACAGGTAAACTACCAGGTAGTGAAACAGGTAGTATACCAGGTAGTATAAAGACTAGTTAGGCACAGACAGTTGACACATGGTAAGGTATTTCTGAACACTGTAATGTGATTTTATCACACCAGAGTCACATTCAGCATGATGATTTATCATCTGATATGTTCATGAGAATCCTTGAAAGAAATTCTGATGGCTTTGAACTAACAAATTAATGCTGCCACTGACAGAGAAAGTAGAAATAAATTTAAGATAAAGTGTATAAGTGGACTGTAATGAAAATTAGTGTAGAAATGAAATTAATGTATTACAATAAATTAAGAATCTAAAATTCAAAAGGGCAAACTCTATGTTTTGTGATGTGTCTTTCACTAATTCTTAACTTCACAATTTAAAACATTTACAGTGATAATGGTGGGACTTTGAGCCTGATGTCCTAAAGGCAAAAGAAAATAAAAACTACTTGAAACTTCATTGACTTCTGGAAAAAAAAACATTTAAGATGAAAGTCTGTATAACCCATCACATTGAAGTTTCGTAGACAAGGTGATACAATTAAAATTTTTGCTTTAGATATAACTCTTCTGTTTTAATAGTGGCAATTTTTCTGTGTTCTATGGGAAAATAAAAGCTTCAAAATAAGAATTAGACCTCCATCCCGAACAGTAGCAGTCAAGCCATTAATATAACACTTTCTAGCTCGACAGCTGCTCTCATCTGTATAGAACACTTGCTCTAATACCTTCTTGCCAATTAAAAACATAGCTGAACATCAAATAATTTTTTTTCTAATAAAATTATATGCTTCAATTACATAAGAATAGGAAAGCTTAGCATTGTGTTTAGGTGTGTCTCAGCAATTATTTTGTCTCAATTAATTATGCATTTCTTCATTCAGTTCACATATGCTGACAGATTGTTAGATGACCTTAAAGACTCAGCACAAGAAAGACATGGACGTGTTAGAGACAGTCCAGAGAAGGGCCAGCAAGATGATCAAAGGCCTGAAGCACCTCTGCTAGGAAGACAAGTTAAGAGAATTGGGGCTGTTCAGCCTAGAGAAGAGAAGGCTCCAGGGAGACCTTATAGCGGTCTTCCAGTACTTGAAAGGGGCCTACACGAAAGCTGGGGAGGGGCTTTCATCAGAGAAGATAGTGATAGGACAAGGGGTAGTGGTTTTAAACTGAAAGAAGGGAGATTTAGGTTAGATATTAGGAAGAAATTCTTCACTATAAGGGTGGTGAGGAACTGGAATGGGTTGCCCAGGGAGGTTGTTGATGCTTCATCCCTGGAGGTTTTAAAGTTGAATGAGGTTTTGTGCAACCTGGTCTAGTGGTAGGGTTTCCTGCTCCTGGCAGGGGGGTTGGAAGTAGATGATCTTTAAGGTTCCTTCCAACCTTAATGATTCTATGATTGTAAAATTAGCACACAGTTCCTCTGGCCCTTACAGTCTTGAATTCTTACTTTGGTGGGAACTTCCTGCTATTTTCCTTACTGAATTCCAGATAATCTCTGTGCAGGAGGGGACTAAATGGATTTATCCCAGATTTCTTGGGAGAGAATATCCCACCAAAGGTTTCTTAAAAAAAATATTTAAAAAGTCTTCAATTCAAATTGCTTCTTAAATTTACTATGGGAACTTCAGAGTTCAGTTTAATTTCGTTCCAAGAGGAAGAAGTTGCTATGCATAATAAAGAAAAGGAATTTGGAAATGTTTCCTTTAGAGTTAAAACACAACATACCACAAATCTGCTTTAAACCAAATAAGATGTAGTGATTTAAAAATCCTTCAAGTGTGACATCCTTCTTTCTTTTTCTCCTTTAATATTGATTATTTCAACTTTAAAAACTGGTAAACTATCTATTTGTTTTTCCAGTTTCTTACTCAAGCAGATGATAAGTCCAAATGGTGTATATGCAGTAAAATATCTGTCTTACCTGTCAAACAGTGTGTACCTTGAGCTATAACTGAGTTTCCCTAAAACAGACATCTTCTTCATTAAAGATGCTCTAAGGTATGAAAGACAGCTACACAGTCTGGAAGATATGACAAAGGGCCTACAGAGACCTGTCTTCATCTAAAAGAGCAATGGATTGCTAAGTAGAACATCCTTAGGGCATATCAAAGCACCCTAGATGTTTATTTTTAGACAACATATTTCCACCCTTAGTTGGGAGGAATCTGAGTTTCCTTAAGCAACTAAACTCATTTGTACTTTATTCAGTCTTCAAACTGCTGGCACAATCTTTTCAAAGACAGTAAGAAAGTACAACATAAATACGACTTGCAACAGCAGCAAGGATTAAATGCTTACATTTTATGTCCTGCAGTTAACGTAATATTCATAAAGACGAATCTTTAAAAATATGCTGGTAAAATGTTGAACTTATTCCTCACAGAGCTATAGTCTTACAACAAGAATTATAGAATTTTCATGGAGGTGAGAGTCTAATGTATATAAAAAAATCTGATATGAAAAACACTATAAATTAGATTATCCTTTTTTTTTTCCCCTCTACATCTGAAAGAAGAGCAAGGTGGAAAGAGATCTGTCTCACAGATGTTGCCAAAAACGTACTAAAAGTAGATAAAATTTATTACATTTAGCAGGTTTCTGCCACCCATTTAATCTCTGGAAGAATTACAGTCAAGTCTATGAAAACAAAATAAGACAGTTTCAAATGTTAAGACAGTCATTAGACTGATAATTCTGGTAACAGAATTGCCCAAGCCATCACTCTCTACAACTTTCAGTAGAATATTTTTTGAATATTTTTGTTTGGGATACTTTTGCTACTTTAGTAATCAATCAGTTTCTGGATACCCAGTGATAAACGGTAATTATTATACTTATCATTTTTTTCTGAAGGCTGAACTTTGAGAATTAGGTTGTAAAAGTGAAGATATTGTTATTTGGAAAGAGAGCTAAGTACACTGTTAAAAATGCAATATGGACTATAGAAAGCCCTGGAGGTCTAGGTATGAGGAAGGGGAAAACTGACAAAAGAATAATTTAGAGAAGGTGTTGAATGTTACATTAAAAATAGACAACGTAAGATGATACTTCAATATGAATGCAAGTATTCAGAAATTAACATCAGCTTTGCAGGAATATTAAAAAATAAAGTTTAAAAAAGTCAGTTTTTTTACAGAGAAGTTACTAAAATTATGTCTTTAGTTATCAGCATGTGGTATTACGTACACAGAAACTTAGTGAAGCCTGGTTTCTCATAGCTGTGCTTCTTCTGAATAACTGATGATGGGAATTGCAGTTGATTATAAGAGTTTGCAGGCTCTTGTTGAAGAATTTTCCACAAGAGAGACATTTTTCATTCTTAAGGAAATCTCTAGTGTTCATTAATATGTGCACTCACATTATACTCAGAAATGTAATAACTAGATATATGAGATAATTACCAAACTATCAGTGGACTCCATGTGATTTCAAATCATTGAGAGATGCCACTGCAGCTGTTCAATAGACAAGGCAGGCACTCAAAATGAAATTTATTGTAATTCAAATTTTTTAGCAGTCTGATAAACATTTTTAAGCTACAAGTTCAGATGTGTAGGTGGAAGTAAAACTGCACAGGTGATTTAAGAATTCTGAAGCTTTCACAATCAGTCCTTAGAATGATGACCCAAAATATGCAATCAGTCACTTAATAAGGAAAGGCCTCTCAACATGGAAGAGTTTTCTCTGGTGGCATCCTGATCCAAGGGGAGAGTCCCCAGGTGCAGACCCACTGCTCCAAGGAGGACTGATAAATTTGTCCTTCAGTGGGACTCCATTTATATCCTAGCAAAACTAGTCAGTTCTTATTGGCTGAGGGTCCCATCTTCCAGTGACTGTGTATCTGAAAAGAGGCTAAATGGTATCTCTTGCCTCCAAAGTTAAAAGGGAGCATGGTGTTAGTGAGCTTTAGTGCTCATTGTGGAGCACCAGCCATCAAATACTCTAATACCTAAAACACAAACAGGTTTTAAGGGGGTATATTCTACTGTTAACACATATTTCACTACTACACACATAATACAGCTTATTATAATGCAAACTGTAGTAATCATAACTACAACCACTATTAAAGATTGGGGGAGGCTGGTCAGCCATTCAGACAAGGAAAACCCAAATGTATTTAATGAGTGGACTGTTTAGTGGATGAAGAATTGGATGATGGTCACATCCAGGGGACAGGTGTCAATGGCTTGATGTTCAGATGGAGATCAGTGACAAGTGGTACCCCTCAGGGGTCTGTACTGAAACCAGCCTTGTTTAGTATGTTCAATAATAACATAGTAGGATTGAGTGCACCCTCACCAAGTTTAAAAATCACACAAAGCTGAGTGGCAATGTTGACTAATCTGAGGAATTGACTGCCATCCAGAGGGACCTGGACAAGCTTGAGAAGTGGGCCTGTGTGAACCTTGTGAGGTTCAACAACATCCTGCTCCTGGGCTGGGGCTATTCCTGGTAAAAATGTAGGCAGGGAGATGAAGGGATTGAGAGCATTGCTGGGGAGAAGGAATCGGGGAAACTGGTGAATGAAAGCTGGGCATGAGGTGGCCATGTGTGCTTACAGCCCAAAAGGCCAATCACATCCTAGGCTGCATCAAAAGAAGCACAGCCAACAGGTCGAGGGAAGTAATTTTCCGCTGCTCTTGTGAGCAGTACTTTGAGGACTATGTCCAGCTTTGGAGTCGTCAGCTCAAGAAAGACATGGACAGGGATGTGTTGAAACAAGTCCAGAGGAGGGCCACAAAAATGGTCAGAGACCTGGAAAACCCGTCATATGAAAAAAAGGCTGAAAAGTGGAGGTTATTCAGTCTGGAAAAAGCTCAGAGGAGACATTATTGCAGCCTTTCAATACTTAAAGAGGGCCTACAGGAAGTATGGGAACAATTTTTTTAACAGGGCCTATTGTGGTAGGTTAAGGTGTAATGGTTTTAAACTAAAAGATAGTAGATTGAGATTGAACGTAAGAAAGTTTTTATAACTGTGGTAGTGTAACACTGAACAGGCTGCCCAGAGAGGTGGTAGATGACCCACACCTGGAAACTTTCAAAGTCAGATTGAACAGCAGCCTGCTCTAGTTGAAGGTGTCCATGCTCACTGCAGGGAAGTTGGGCTAGATGAACTTAATGGTCCCTCCAAGACAAACTCTTCTATGATTCTATGAAGACACTAAATAACCAAGTAAAAATCTTTTTGTTATCTGTATAGCTCACTAAACTTGATTGATATATTGTATAGACTGGATTGTAATAATTAACTGATGACTGGAATGTGAGTTTAACTAATTTAACACCTAATTTTCATTTATAATCTGCCTTAAGGATACCCTGGTTTAAGTGTCTGAATTTGAATCTGTTTTCATCTCCTGCTTATTTATGAATTCAAGTCATGAAGACTGTGACCTAATTGTATCCAGGAAAAATACTGCACTGTGATCATATGTAAGTGTCTTCTAGAAATGAACAAACAAAAGTGCTTGTTAGTCAGTTCTCAGAAGATGCGACATCCTACAGAACTTGTTAGTCAGTAGTAAGAATGATGGATCTCAAAGCATACACTTTTAGAGAAAAACTGATTTATTTTCAAGCAATCTTACCTTGTACTCATAAAGAGAGGGGACTTCAGACCACCATTCAGTTGTTGCATAAAATGGGTGACAAGTACAATTATTTGGCAGTGTTGTCTTTCATTATATATCATGTCTGTTGTATTGTAATTTCTAGTAAGAAAAACTTCTACACTGTCTTTCCAATAAAAGTCCTTTGATCATACATATGTTGTTAGAAAAACTCTCTGCTAACTTTTACAGAACTCTGAAAAGTTCATTGCCAGCTGGAATGTCAGGTAAAATATGTTTTTCTTTTCCTTCTATTTATTTATTTATTTATTTATTTATTTATTTTGCATAGTTGAGAAATACTCTTGGAGAAAGAATAAATGTCTGCTGTATACTTTGGCTTGCCTTCAGCTATCAGACAATTTAAAGCATGTTTAAATAATATGTTTGAGAAGCATTAAAGTTCTGAAAACAGCAAGGCTGGAAAACAGTAAATCTGGCATTGCATCCTTATTATGACTATTCACTGTAATGAGTATGACTTCTGGTGATCAGTATGTTGTGAATACTATAATTCTCCTCAAACAAACTGTAGCAAAAAAATGAAGTCAGGACACTAGAAAAGCTTTTTAAAGACTAATTTTGTTCATCAGGGTCTGAATCATGAGAACAACTGTAAAGCACACTTTCATGTCATAAGTGTAACAAACTGCAAGTTCAAGTAATCCAATGTTACAAAATAAAGCCAATGAATTTCAGAAGAGAAAAATTACCAGGAAGGGAAATCATAGAAGCATAGAATCATAGAATAGTTTGGGTTGGAAGGTACCTTAAAGGTCATCTAGTTCCAATCCCCCTGCATGGGCAGGGACACCTCCTGCTAAGATTAGGTTGCACAAGGCCCCATCCAACATGGTCTTGAAGACCTTCTGGAACACAGCACACACAACCTCCCTGGGTAACCTGTTCTAGCATCTCACCACCCTCACAGGAAAGAACTTTTTCCTAATGTCCAACCTGAATCTCCCCTCTTTAGGCTTCAAACTATTGACCCTTGTCCTCTCACTATACACCCATGGAAAAAGCCCTACCCCAGCCTTCTTGTAGGCCCCCTTCAGATATTGGAAAGTTGCTATAATTGCTCACCATGGAGCCTCCTCCGGCTGAACAAAAAGATAGAACAAACATTAAGTACATCCATCTGTTCCATTTAATAAGTCCTTTGTTCTGTGAGGAGGGAGTCTACAAAATCTTCTGGAAGTAAATAAGGTATTGCTCAAGCTGAAGAAAATGCAGTTTTTGTTGGTTTTGATTATTTTTTTTTTACTGGTATTCTTAAGATTGTAATTAAAGTCCTATGACAAAGAAAGGTCTGATTTTTTTCTCTGGGAGAAGCAGAACTAGCTAATTCAGATATATGGAAAATCTATTTCTGTCCCTACTTGATGGATCTTCTTGAGCTAAGGGCATAGCTTTTGAAGTCCTTTGTTCGATAAAAAATAACCTCTTTTTTACCCTTATTTTTGATGAAGCAAATTAGTTTTGGGGAAGAAACTTTTTGCCTTTGTTGACAAATTTGCAAGTCCTTTGACTTATGGCTGTAACAAAATGTCATATTAATTTTACAAGAAAAATATATTAGAGTAAAATTGTTCAGGAGTAAAAACACTGTTAGTAGAGTTCTTTTGCAGAAAAATGTAAAAAAGTATTTTTAACACAACTTTTTATATATAAAAGGAAGTAGAAACTAAACATTATTAACATTATTCCATTATTAACATTATTAAATTATTAACATATATTCCATTATTTTTAATTAATTATTTTTTTATTTAAAACTAATTTATACAAGCTACTTTAATTTACAGGAGGAAAGACCCTCATTTAATAAAAGTAATCTGAAGTTCCATAAACACTGCTTGCCTCAAAGTGTAAGCCCCTACTTCTAAGAATACATACATAATTTTTAGTCTTCAATGTGTATTTTGGAAATAAATTTGACTGCATCTGAAGGCTTGATTTTTTTCCTGGTATAAAAACAAACAACAAAGAAAGAAACCTGTGAGAGAAAAAGAGAACTGATAACATATCCATATCAGTTAATTTTATTGAAGAGGAAAGCTACTGTATGTTTTACTAATAGGTAATGACAGTGATCTTTGAAGTAAGCAGTGTGAATATGAAAGTATGCACTATTGTTGATACTGCCACTACAGCCAGTTCTCTACAGCCAGTGGAGGCACTAACCATTGGAAATAACAAAACATAAATGTTTTCCAGATTACACAACAAATGACAAAAATGTAAAAATATAAAGAACAGGGTTGTTTTTTTAAGGTAGTGCAAATAATATTTGCCTCATGGCAAAGTTGGGAAATAATTTGTGTGTATAAATGTAGAGATTACTAAACCCTGGATCAAGCTGGGAATGATTACTTACAGAAGTTCTTCAGTGCAGTACCAAGTCAGAATAAAGGCTACATTTATTTTAAGTAAGCTCCTTTTTTAAAGTAAATTAACTTATACCTTCCTTTTCATCTTAGGAAAGTTCATTCAGTAGTACTAATAGGGGACAGTTCTACTTCAAAACTTTGATACATAGTATGTTAAGCTCCCTGCCAAAACTGGATTTTTTTAAAATCTGAAAGTGATAATCATAATAAAACAATAAGCAATAGAATTGTGGTGTTTTTTTAACTTTCTTTATTCCCTCAAAAAAAAAAAAAAAAAAAAAAGACCCCCCAAAAGATAAATCTATACAAATCAAATGAAAAAAAAGAGTTCATTATCTCCATGAAATTGAATTAAGCCAATTTTAAGGTGATTTTCTTTCTGTTGATTCATTTCAGAGTATTAGTCAAAATTGTTACCAAGGCTGTGGAATTTATAAATCTGTGCTTTTTCTGTATACTCCTTGTAATCTGATGATGTACTACTTAAAATTACAGTCCTTTCTTCTCAAAGACAATTATGGGTGAAATTCTTAGGTGCTTCTATTTTCTTAAGAAACAGAAATGTAACTTTTTATGCTTCCAAGTGACTTCCAACATACTTCTTTATGTTCCAAAGAATGTAAAATATCTGATATTCTATTAAATTTGGTGAAGTAAGAATGGATTTTAAAATTAATAGGTGACATATACGAGGAAAATGTGCAGTGAAGGTATTGTATATGAAATCAGATTTTTAAAAAAAATACCTTTTTTGTAATTTGACCATTTTTATTTGTCTAGTTCTATATTCTTCTTCACACTTATCTACAGACAAATAAAAATGAAATTAAAAATTAAATTTTTTTGTATAATAGGTCCAAAAAACAACCTCAAAACTTTTGTGATTAAACCATTATGAGAAGCAGATAAAAAATTCTTGGAAGAGATTAGATTATGGTACTAAATTAGCATGCTCATTTGGCAAGTGTTTCCACAGTTACTTAATACTGTTAAAGATTCATGACTGTGACTGTTCTTTCATCTGCTTCACAACTGGATTAAGTAACTGTTCTCTGCTATTAATTTAATTACGTTTTCTTGGCACCTCTAAGTAGCTTTAGACAGAAAAAGTAAAGTAAATCCAATTCCCTATTTTCAGCAATTGATTTTAAACAATCCAAGCAAGTGATCTGGGCCAAGGTCATCCCGTTTTAGACCTATGGAATACTTACAGCTACAATTTATTATTGAAATGAGAGGAGAAAGTTCTTCCATCAGAAGAACTGACTAGTATCTGGGTATAATTCAGCTCCATAAACCTAAGGTGAGTACTGCCATATCAGGCTTGTAGCGTATTCAAGACACTTAGGGGTCTGGCAGAGAGGATGTGTACCTTTTAGGAGTAATGGCTGAAGACGGATATAAGACCTTACATCAAGTGAAATAGCTTTAAACTCCCATGTTTGAAGAACTGAATCCTTTTGCGTGTATTGGCTCTCTCCAGCCCCTGTATTGTCTAAATTATTTACATTAGACATTTCTCTTTAGTGCCAAAAAATGCCTGGAATAATTCTGAGCACAAGGCTATATAAAAACATTGAATGGAATAAGTGAAACACTTATCCTTTGAGGAACTCCATAATTAACAGATTTAGGAGGAAACATCTAATGATGCCAACATCTAATCTGGTATTGAAAAAAATCACATTTCAATATGCAAAGCAACTGATTCTAACTCTTCATATTCAGTGCAGTCCACCTAAATTACAGAATTAAAAATAATGATTTAGGTTGGAATGGGCCTTTGCAGGTCACCTAATCAAGATTGATCTGAATGATAGCCCTGTTCTTGTGGGATCATCAGTTTCCCAATTTGATGTAAAAGAGTCTATTCCCACCCATCATCCAACCTGCTAATCAAGATATGATGTAATATTGCTTTCAGTATCAATTCCCTAGGAATGCCACTAATAGCTACCAGTGGAACTTCAAACTGCTAATCACTAGACTTTCAAATTGATGACCCAGTCAGTTTTCCATGCAGCCAGAAGCCCATTTCTTTTGTCTTTATATCTCAGTCTAGATGTAAATATAAAAGATCATGTCAAAAGCCATTATCCACTAGTCTTTACACCTTCATTCTATTTTCTTCCCAATCCATTGGAGAGAGGAGTGAGAGAGAGTAAGGATAGGTGTTGGCTGCTGCCTGAGGTCAACCCACAACTCTGTCTTAATGCACAAAATACAGTGCTTTTTTTCTGCTTGATAAAGTCAGATCATGCTCATCACACTCATGCAAGCATTGCAACTAATTGCACTCAAGCTGTATACTAAATACGAATACTTATATTTATTGACACTTGATTTTCCTAGTAGACATTTGCAAGTATTTCCAGGTTACTTACTGGAAAGCTGGGCCTCAGGACAAGTAACTGTTCCTTGGAAAGACAAATGCCAAAACCATAAATGTCCACCTTTTCTCCATGTTCTTCAAGTTTTAGTGGTGAAGCATGATGCCTTCGGGAACAGAATATCACTTAGGTCGGTTGGGGTCACCTGTCCCATCTGTGTTCTCTTTAAACTCCTGCTCACTCCCAGCTTACTCATCTGGCAAGTGAGGGAGTGTTGGAAAGAAAGCCTTGGCATGAGGCAACCACTGTTCAGCAATGTCTGAAACATTGGGATGTTATCAGTGCATGTCCTAGCCAGAAACGGAAAAAGGAAGTTAACTTCATCCCTGCTAAATCCAGTACAAGTATCTCCTTTGATCCTTGTTGTCAATAACTGGTTGAAGGGAAGAAGTCAGAGAGTTGTAGTCAATGGGACAGAATCTAGTTGGAGGTCTGTGACTAGTGGAGTCCCTCAGGGGCTGATACTGGAACGGGCGTTGTTCAACATCTTCATCAACGACCTGGATGAGGGTACAGAATGTACCCTCAGCAAGTTTGCTGATGACACTAAACTGGGAGGAGTGGCTGACACACCAGAAGGCTGTGCTGCCATGCAACGATACCTTGATAGGCTGGAGAGTTGGGCAGGGAGAAACTTAATGAAATTCAACAAGGGGAAGTGTAGAGTTTTGCATCTGGGGAAGAACAACACCATGTACAATGTTGGGGGCTGACCTGCTGGAGAGCAGTGTAGGAGAAAGGGACCTGGGGGTCCTGGTGGACAGGAGGATGACCATGAGCCAGCAATGTGCCCTTGTGGCCAAGAAGGCCAATGGTATCCTGGGGTGTATTAGAAAGGGTGTGGTTAGTAGGTCAAGAGAGGTTCTTCTCCCCCTCTATTCTGCCTTGGTGAGGCCACATCTGGAGTATTGTGTCTAGTTCTGGGCCCCTCAGTTCAAGAAGGACAGGGAACTGCTTGAAAGAGTCCAGCACAGAGCCACAAAGATGATGAAGGGAGTGGAACATCTCCCTTGTGAGGAAAGGCTGAAGGAGCTGGGTCTCTTTCGTTTGGAGAAAAGGAGACTGAGGGGTGACCTCATCAATGTTTACAAATATGTAAAGGATGAGTGTCAGGACGATGGAGCCAAGCTTTTTTCAGTGATGACCAGTTGTAGGACAAAGGGTAATGGATGCAAATTGGAGCATAGGAGTTTCCATGTGAATACCAAGAAGTACTTCTTTCCTGTGAGAGTGACAGAGCACTGGAACAGGCTGCCCAGAGAGGTTGTGGAGTCTCCTTTGCTGGAGACATTCAAAACCCGCCTGGACACGTTCCTGTGTGATGTGCTCTAGGTGATCCTACTCTGTCAGGGGGGTTGGACTAGATGATCTTTTGAGGTCCCTTCCAACCCCTAGGATTCTGTGATTCTGTTTCATGTAATCAATAAAAACAATAGTTATCAGTAAGAGACAAAAGCCAGTCTCTTCTTTCTGCTAAGGTTCACTGTAAGATACTAATGAAATGTTATGAAATTATACCTGAGACAGTAATATAATCTATACATGGAATAACTGTATTTTAATCCAAACTCATTGCAAGTATACAATATCTTGTATCTCTGCCAGCTTTTACACACACAAAAAATGTTCAAGATCCAAAGGTTTCTGAAACTTCTTGTTATCTGATTAACATATTTGTCTGGGGAAAAGTGCAGATGGTTGAAGACCTACTTGTATCCATTAACCACATTAATAAAAACTAATTAGAAACAAGAATAATACTCTGTAAAGCAGATGGTAAATTTGATAGTTCTGGCTCAGCAAAACGTCTAGGTTTAACTGATCAAGTTCTTTCTAACAGGCCCATTATAGAAATAGAATTTATCTAACTATGAATAAGATTTATCAGACTTTAAATAGAATTAATATCTATAGTTTACACACATTGTGAAGACCACACTTAATTCTCTTAAAAATAATATCCTGAGAGAAATATCACAGAAAATGTGTATGACTAACTTATAGAAATAGATTAATATAATAGAACCCTTCAGACCGAAAATGAGATTGCTTTGAGGAAGGATGCAAGCTAGATGGCTATAAAATCTTGAGTGGCATGAAGATGTTACAAAAAGAGATATTGAACAATTCGGGGTCATCAAGAGGAACTAGATTCAAAATGGAAAAGAATGAAATATTTCTTTAGAAAAAGGGTAGCAAATATATGGAAGTCCTCATAGAAGAACACTGCCAATACAAAAAGTTAATGTCAGTTTCTCCATGAAGACTTTCCCATCCTATGGCACCTAAGTTGCCATGTGTAAAGTGTGGCAGAGCACTTGTGTCTCCCCACTGCTGCAGGTGCTGAAAGTTTTAATCTGTTAAGCTCTGTGGAGTTGGAAAAAGAACCCCTAATGGGCCCACCTTTCTTAGGTCAGACTGAGTGACACTGAGATCCATTTCTGGTGTCAATCCCTTCTGGGCTGCTGAACTACGAGCAGGTGGCACCTGGTTTTCACAGACAATTCGGGGATTGCCGATTGGGGATTTCCCTCTGATAATGAACAGGGTCCCAGCCAATGGGGTGACTTGACTCAGGTAGAATAACAAATGAATGACCACAGGTGAGGTCCGACTGATTCTATAAAAACAGAGTTCCCTACCAGGAAGCTGGTTGGGCTTTTCCTTAGAGCAGTGGGTCTGCCAGGAAGCCTAACCCCTTATGTAGGGATGACACCAAAAGAAACTTTTAGAGCTTGAGCAACTTCCTCTTTGGTGAGTGATATAATTCTCCTAGATATACCTTTGAGTGAACCTTGTCCCTATTGGGCAAGTGAGTCTGGATACTGGGAGGCTTTCCCTTTGGTCTGAGTGAGTGTGCACATATGGGATTATTATTATTATGTTCCAAGTTAGGAATATCTATGTTAAGACTTATAAAAAAAATAATAATTAGGAATTCTTAAGTAATTGTGGTGTAGTGCATTAATATTCCTAACTGGTATCAAAACCTGTGGTATTATTTTTTATATATCAGTGGGCTAAATAGTGTTATTTGGAATAAATATTTATTCCTAATAAGCTCCTGTGTGTTTTGGAGTACCTTAATCAGAAAAGTCATACTGATTGAACAATGGTCACCATTTTCACTGAAGTTCTGCAGTCTTTTCTTCAAAGATGAAACTACAATGAATAGCTTTTTAATTCTGCAGATTCAGTCCTTTACTTTCACTGTGACTTTGCCTGGGATTGGGTCAATTTGCTTCATAGTAGCTTGTATGATGCTATGCTTTGGATTTGTAACCAAAACAGAGTCACTAATGCAGATATGATTTAGATATTGCTGTTTACACACAGTCAAGGTCTTCTCCTCATGCCTCCTCACCAGTGGGTCAGCTGAAGGTGTACAAGAAGTTGGGAGGTAACACAGCTGGGACAGCTGACCCCAACTGACAAAAAAGATGCCCATACCATATGACATCATGCTCAGTAACACAAAGCAGAGGGTGGAAGAAGAAAGGGAGGGACATTTGTAGTGGTGGCTCTTGTCTTCCCAGGTAACCTTTACAGGTGACAGAGTCCTGCTTTCTTGGAGATGGCTAAGCACCTGCCTGTTGATGGGAAGGAATGAATTGATTCATTTTTTTTATTTGCTTGCATGTGTGCTTTACCTATTAAACTGTCTTCATCTCAACCCATTAGTTTTCTCACTTCTGCACTTCTAATTCTTGCTCTTATCCCCCTGTGGGAGAGTGAGCAAGTGGTTGTGCCTTGCTGAGCTTCCAACTAGGGTTAAACCACAGAAACTCTACAAAGTGATTCTTCAGAGATCCTGCTGTTTCAATGGCACATTTAGAAGCAGATGGACTGAGCCCTTATTTTATTCCATTGATTGTAATATAATTATGCATGTGTTAAATATTCCATGTTTGTTTTCTCAATAGAAGCAATTCTCCTCATAAATAGAAAGACAGCTATAGGAGCAGTTTCAGAACCTAAAAGTTGCCAATTACCATATGTAGACTTTAAACACTGAAATTGTCATCCTGAGGCTTTGCATATTGATTCTTCATTCCTTATATTTTCTTGCTGGGAAAAATCATTGAACCTCTCAAGGTTGTTTTTTCTTTACCATGAGAGTTTCCTGAAACAGAAACTTAATCCAGTTAAATACTGAAGTACTACTTAAGGTAAAAAAAAATCAAATAATAGCTTTACCTATTAAACTGTCTTTATCTCATTCCATGAGTTTTTCCACTTTCACTCTTCCAATTCCCTCCCCTCTCTCACAGGGGAAAAGTGAGTGAGTGGCTGTGTGGTGTTTAGTTGCTCACTGGGATTAAACAAGTCCCTGGAAAACAAAGCCAAAAGAAGTTGGGTTCATCATGATAATTTGAAAGAATCCATCAAGAATTTACAAATTGCAAGGAAATTTTTCCACAGAATGATAAAGTCAATAAGATAAGAATTATGGTGGCCAAGTTTCCTTAACATTATATTAAAATAGATTTTAAAACAATAGGAATTATATTTGGATAATTATTCTATTCCTTCTCCTATCAAGTCAATTGCAGAATTTAATCATTTGTAATATACCAGTTTCTTACTCTCTTCTATCACTAGTCAGTCTTTCTCCCCCTCTCCCTATTTAAAATTAAGTATCCACAGTTCTTTCAAGTCTGAAGGCCAACATTTTAACTGAGGATTTTTTTTTTTTTTCTTTTAGGAAAGAAAATTTTCAATCATTGCTCCACTCTCTGCTGTTCTCTGCCTGTGTTCCTGTTGCCTTTATTCTTGTGTCATTTTTTTTTTTCCTTAGACATCTAGTACATGAACTCAGCATCTCCTACGGGGATGAACTGTCAGTGATCACTGAGTTGTCACACAGAACTATCTTAAAAACCCTGCCTACAAATATTAACTATAATCAGCTATGAATGTCATCTGTGCATAGGGTAGACAAGAGAAATGCATTTTGTCATTGCATGTCACTCAAAAAGAGGAATTCCTTTCCTTAATTGAATCTATGTTACATTACACCAGGTGAGGTTGTCTGAACTGGGTGCAGATCTTAGTCTGGACAGTTTCACAGTAAGAATGCAGTTGATGACTTATGAGAATGAAGTTTACATTTTGCATGTGTTTTATTAGTTTTTTCAGGAAGCAATCTCTTGATTTTCTGGCTTACTCTGCAGATTGATCTTTGAGTGTATGAACTGGATTATTTTCAGGTGAGACTTCACAGAAGATGTGCTCTATCCTAATCAATTACAAACATTAAAAAAGAGGTATTCTTTTTTGTCCATAACTTTTGCTTTTTGCTTTCTCTTTTCTGTTTTGTGTCCATGTCTTAAGTTTGTCTTAATTTCTTCCTGATAATCCGATCTTAGTATTTTAACCATGACTACACTCTT
>NW_009954222.1:7367406-7371170 GCF_000747805.2 Chaetura pelagica | reverse complement strand
TTTACACATTAATATTAAACTTGTACAGCTGCCAAGCTTTTTGCTTGAAATAGCATTTTGAAAGCATTTTCTACTTTATCATGAACAGCCTCATTACTTAATGGAAGAGTCCTCTAAAATTACAAATTTAATAGTTTCCTCTTTCAAATTTTCATCTATTACAAACTTCTCTATATTTCCTTTACTTTTTCACTTTCAAAAATCCACATAAATTTGTTTCAAGTATTCTAATGACATGATGACCCTTAAGAATTTTCATTACTTATTTTTTAACTGTGCTTTCTTACCATCTATGTCATAATATGCATTACATCTGGCACATGTATATTCCTTACTCCTTCTCCACCTATTTCTTTTTCATGCACATTGGTCAAACTTCATTATAAAGCTTTCCATGTGGTTTCCTTTTACCGCACACATTCTTTAGCCATTTCTATTTTGTCATTATTCAGTTCCATTAGTATCACATTCACTGTGCAGTCCACTTGCATTTACATAGGATCACAGAATGGTTGAGAATATAGGGGACCTCTGGAAGTCCTCTGATCCAAATATGCTACTTAAGCAGGCACACCTAAGGCCAATTGCCCATAAACATAACATGTACAGATAGATTTGGAAGGCCTCCAAGGAGGGAGACTCCATGACCTCCCTGGGCAGTCTGTGCTAGGGTTTGGTCATCCTCAGAGTAAAAAAAAAAAAGTTTCCTGATTTTCAGATGGCATACAGTGTTTCAGTTTATGCCTATTTTCCCTGATCCTGTCACTGGGCACCATTGAAAAAGTGCCTGGCACTGTCTTCTATGCACAGTCCCTTCATGTACGTCCATACATTGATAAGATTATCCTTAAGTCTTTTTTATCAAGGCTGAACTGTTCTGGATCTCTCAACTTCTCCTAACATTAGAGGTGCTCCAAACCTTCAGTGGCCTTTGTGGCCCTTCAATGTACTATCTCCAGTATGTCTATACCTCTCTGGTAGGAGCCCAGATCTGGCCACAGAACTCCAGGTGTGTCCTCACTAGTGCTCAACAGACAGAAAGGATCACCTCACTGAAAATGTTGTAACACTTCTCATACAGCCCAGGATACCATTAGACTTGGGTGCAAGGGCACATTGCTGGTTCATGTTTAACTTTGTGTGTACCAGGACCTTTTCTGTAATGTCACTTTCCAGATGATCAGCCCTCAGCTTTTACTGGAGTGAAGAACTTTGCATTTTCATTTTTTGAACTGCATAGGGTTGCTGTTTAATGATTTGTCTAGACTTTTGAGGTCCCTCTGGATGCAGCACAAATCTCTGGCATATCATCCACCACCCCCCTCCATGTTGACATCATCTGTAAACTTGCTGAAGGTACACTATCATCCAGACTATTAATCAAGATGTTAAACAGTATTGCTTTTGTTATTGACCCCTGAGATACAGTGCTAAGTACTGGCCTCCAATCAGACTTCTTGTCACTAATTGCCCCTATCTAGGCCCTGTCATTGAATCATTTTTCAATCAATTTCATCATCTGCTTTTTTGATGTTTGTTACTGGATTTTGTCTTAAAAATGGAATTCAGACCAGTCTCATAGCACCTTACAATATCCATAACTTGGACATCTACAATCTTAGTGATCTATAGCCATTTGAGAATTCATTATTCAATTAACCGGAAATACTTAATATACTAAACAATGTTTTTCCAAAACCTTTGTGGTAGCAGATTTCCCTTGTGCCTGTTAGACTACTGTACATTGACCATGCAAGCCCTCCTATTGTAGTTATGACAAATTTTATTAGAAGATTTTTTTAATATTAGGAAGTAGTATGAGATTCAGCTCCAGCCCGCCCTCACTTTTTTCAGCCCTTGTTTTGAAGCTTTTAGTTTATATTAGATGAAAAGCATATGTTACTGAATAACAAAGTGGCTAATTATCATTTAAATATCAAGTAGAATATTAATTATACACCTGAAAAACAATTAGCAACATACCAGCATGAGACACCTGTATAAGCATGCTCCAATTAGCACTAGGTGCACCATAAGCAGAACAAATTGTTTGGAATTTCTGCAGATCTTGATGAAAATATCTAGTGCTATCAAAAAAGAGTGGTGAACATCATCTTTACCACCTGTTGTATGGGAGAGATGGCCCAAAGCTTGTTCATGTGGGGACTCCATCACTGCTTATGCTGACTGGCCACAGCAGGGAGCTTTCTCTTTCTCCCCTCCTCTCCTTTCCCTGAATTTTCAATAAGACTGTGACACTTTTCCATGTAAGTTACTTGAACTTAGAGTTGGAAGGAAGAAATCATGTCATTATATGTATCTTGGACTTATGTTGACTATGTTAAATCCTGATTTAAAGGTTTCTGGTAACACATAGTTTTCCTTTAATATTTAAATGCACCTTCTTCCAAAATGCTTGTCCTATGTGTGAATTGAATTTATCTAGCTTCAAAATGAGCTGCAGGTTTAGGTAAACCTCTGTTGTGTTAAATTAAGATGGATTTAAGTTTTCAAATGAGGGATTGTATTGAGATGATAGTAAGTGAAGGCACATCTGCTGCAAGAATACCAGCCAAGTATATAACAAAGTAGGTTTTCAGCATTTTCAAAATAGTTGATCCTTGTTAGATTTTTTGTGTTGTTGGTTTTGTTTGTTGGGTTTTTTTGCTAGTAGAAGTTTATATTTCTTTCATGACAGTAGGATTCTTGCTTCATATGTATTCTTCTGACTGTCCAAAATGAAAAAGAAAATTAACAGTGCTACATTAAACAGCTTGTGACAATCTTTGTGATTTACAGATGTCATTCAGCAGGGTAGTTAAAACTGGTTAAGTGCTTTACTGGATGAGGGCCTAGCAACCTATGAGGATCTTTTCCAAAATGTCTGACAAGTTTGCTTCCAGGCCACAGTGATGTTATTTGCTGAATATGACATGAGATGTACTACAGAAGCAAAAAAAGCTGAGGATGCTAAATGCATCTTATGATTTCCCTCTCGATATTAGAACAAAGGAAATTCCTTAGCTTGTAGGAGAACAATTGCCCCAAAAACATAGAATTGAAACTGAGAATCGCATTGAGATTTTTCAGAAATACTTTAAACTAAGGAATTGCTAGATGCCTCAAAAATATAGTGACCCTGGGGAATTCAATGAAGTACAGTACCCTGCAGCTTTAGAATTATGTAAAATAATATCCAAAACAGAAAGGAAAACTGGATATCAATATATACTATGCCATCTGGATCTGAAAAGTTACTGCATTAGTAACTGATTCAATGCCCAAATAAAAATTCACCTAATATCACTGAAGTTATAAAAATTAGTTTCATAGAAATCTTCACTTCAGTAATAGAAAAAGTTGCAACAGGGGGCATTCTTCTATCCTAAGACACATTTTGCTTATCAGTAAAACTTTGTAATTCTCTTTTTCACTGTATTAAATATGACAAAAACCTAAATTACCTGTTTTGATAAGGCAACCAAATTTTAGACAGCTCAAATGATGTGAGATTAATATTAATCTTACTTTAACTAGCATAGTTTAGCTAGCAAATATACTTTTCCTTCCTTATCCATGAGATATTGAAAATTATTTTGTAACCATATACCTAATGCATTTGTGATGTGCATTGATTTGTAGGTGTGAAGGACCAGGTATTTCCTTACACGAACATGAAATGTCCTTTGAGTCAGCTGACAAAACTGACTTAAAATGGCGTCTCCACGTGGCGCTGAACCCCCTCTGTGTGTGTGTGGGGGGGG